>NW_026126345.1:0-101506 GCF_943737965.1 Phodopus roborovskii
CAATCTACTAAAAAAAAGAAAAAAAAAAAAAAAAAAGACAGGGACCAGTCGATATAGTCCTAGCCATAACCAATTTTCTATGGCATTGAGGGCAGAAGTTCTTCACAAATTACATAATGTGAGAGAGTTGTGTTTTTTGTTGTTGTTTATTTGTCTTTTCTCTATGGAAGAGGGACATGGAAATTTCTGACTTTATTTTATCTAGGCCAAGATGGTGCAAGCAATTTTTCAGTTCCCTGCAGCCTCTAAAAAGTCTAAGCTGGGTTTAACCTGTCAACAGACATTGTATTTGAGCATCTTGCTCCCTGGTCAGTGTCATAACAATCCATGCAGCCCCATAATCTTCTTTAGAGTCCTAGGGTCATTGTTAGGATCTGTGATTCTATGTCTGATATTATTACAGCTTTTTAGTTAACATTTAAATGCCTGATTCCACAGATCTCTGTACTATTAGAAGTCTGTCTAGGTATATCTAAATAGACAACTTTGTTTCAGTTACTTGTTTTAACCTTAATTATTTAGAACATGTATAGGTGACAGAGTGAGGTTTATCCCTGTTATTAATCATTAATACTTAGTTTGATTATAACCAAGAGGTAATTGATAAGGATGGCTACTAACTTGTGTTTCTTCACATTTTATAACAGATTAAACAGCTTTTATAAAAATAGAACTTTGTATTGTCAGGTTTACCTTTAAAAATACTGATTTTAATTTGAAACTACTTTTAGGGAAACATAAACCATCTATTTGACTCAATTTATCTAAATAGTTTATGCTTGCCTAATTTAACAAAACAAAAATGCATTGCCTTTTGTATCATAAAAAATGAGCATCTCAACTTTTGGTTAGTATGTAGAGCTTATGGCTGTGACCTTCAATTTTAGACCTTTGATTTAAGTACAGACATTAACAATATAAGAAAAGCACCAATATCCTGTAACCTTATAAATTTGAACATTTAAATCTGTTTTTAAAAACAATTACACATCCTGCAATGTCTTTTTGTAATATCAAAAATAAAGCACCGTTTAGTTTATGTCTTTAAACCCATTATGACATGGGTGACTGTTAAATTTATGGTAATTTCTAGTGTTACTAATTGTATCCTTTTAAGTAGTTTGAATTTTTAAAGCTTTACCCCAAAAGCAGTATATTAATATCATGTGGCTTAAGTGAACATCTTTATTTATTCATTTAAATCCTGAGTTTACCTTCTTACTGTGATGCCTTCCCCTGAGCGTCTCTGCACCCTCTGCACTCTTAACTCTTGGCTCATTTTTCTGCTTATGTGGGGTACACCAGCTCTCCTTTATTGATGCTTAATATGGATAAGGAGAAACAAATAGGCTGAATCGATGTTTATTCAGGGAGAAATAACTTGCAATATAGAAATAGGACTACTAGCAGTTCCTGGTCCCAAGGATGCCTCCAGATGTACTCCTGTCCTCATGCTGCAAGCAATAGAGCTCTTTGAGCCCCACTTCAAACTTAGTTCCCCCAGGTTACTCCTGTTCTGTCTCCACCCCAATTGGCATGGTCTATGCCACAGGTGCAAAAAAAGGTGAATATCTCACCCAAAATCCCCATTTTAGTCTAAAGAAAATATGTAGACTTTATACAAAAACTATATACAAAACAGTGAATAACAAGTGTGCTCTAAGAAAAGGAAAAGCGAGGACATATAAACTTAAGGCCTAAATATCTACTACTAGAATGAAGTCAAAACAGAGATTACAATAGTGTTGTCCAAAGCTGAAAAGCTTAAGTCTACTAAGAAATATATCTGACTAGGAAGAGAGAATAATACTTGTGATAATTTAATATTGAACCTCATCAAAGACCTGAGAAGGAAAATAACATTACTAGGGTAGGCAGGAAGTGTGGGTGGCCAACTTCAAAAGGTGCAGAAAGGACAGAAACAGCTACCTGGATAGTCAAGGTCTCACCTCAAGGTTGGTATAACTAGTTTTTGCTAAGGCCTAGAGTACCTGAGAGACCAAAACAAAAGCAAGTGGTTAAAAGGCTGTCTTACCCTGACTTGGCAGGGTTCAGCAGTCTTCTAAGGACTGAAATCTACTCAGCATTCCTTCTTTGATTATCTGATCTTGAATCACAAAACTTTCTAGAGACTTCATTGAATCAGTAAGTCTCTTGCTTTCTCCACCTACAAATGATTCCATATTTTTAATATTCTCATTCTTAGATATTATCTGAATGGCATGTAAACTGCCTTCCAAAAACAAAGTTCTATCTGATAGCTTACCATTATCCTCAGACATGGAACGGATTCTGCTAGTCTTTCCATGGGATGTTCCAGTTTTTTTAAGATTATTAGCAGCTTCATTCACTTAGGAATTAGCTGTTTCTGACAGCATGTTAATGCAGTGCACTGTTTCTGTTTTGGTTATTGAAGCATTTGACATAGAACGAATTCTGTTTTCTAGTTGGTCATTTTTATGTTCCATGTTTTGTATTCTAGATGTCAGCTCTCTATTTGCATCTCTAATATTCTGAATCTTTTTCTCATCAGGTTGATACCCATTGCCTTTACAAAAAAAAAAATAACAAAGTATATAGTGGTTAAGCCATGATTTTCTTTTGTTAAAATACCTTCTACATATGAAGTAAAGGAATTTCTAAAGTCTTGCATCATAAGATTATCCACCCTAGGTTTGGAACAATTGATCCATATATTTTATCATCTTAAATTGCGAAGACTATTGCATTTACCTTAGGTGTAATTCTGCTGTCCTTGAACTTTGACAGTTTTAGTTGTTGAACTCAGCTTGTGGTGGTAATGACTGCAGTTTCCCATCAAATCACATCTGGCAGCAGACAATCCTTCTGATGTTGGTCCCTGAAGAATAGCTCTTAACAAACTAAGGCAAGCAAAATTTTGTTAAACGAATGAGTGAAAGGAGCCTTGTGCACATTTCAGGGACCCCAGGGCTAACAGGTGTTGCCTCTTACTGGCGCCTTTGGCAGCAGGAAACACACCAGCTGGGCAGGCGCCATGTGCACCACAGCTGCAAATGCAAAGTGGGGAATTGGCAAAAGATGAGAAGCAGTGTTAGCTTTCTCAGGGCTGAGGTGGGGTAAAGTTGTAGGACAGAGGCAAATGTCCCTCAAGCTGTGGTATGGCCCCTGGTTAGGCAAGGAACCCTGCCCATTCAGGGATGGTGTGGGAAGCGAGCAGTGTCTGCCACCTTGGTGAAAACCAGGTCTGGTAAAAATCCAGATTCTGCTTCTGACACCAGATATTGATGTTCGATAAGGATCAGGAGAAAAAATGGGCTGAATAGATGTTTATTCAGGGAAAAATAACTTACAACATATACAGATGAACTCCAGCAGGTTCCTGGTCCCAGGAAGCTGTTCCTTTGCTGCAGTCAAGAGATCTCTCCCAGTATCCTCCTCAAAATTAGTTCCCCTGGGTCACATCCGGCCCTGTCTCCACCCCCCCTAATGGGCATGGTCTATGCCGCAGGGAGGGACAAGGTGATTATCATACTACAAATACTGAATGCTCCATTTAATTCATATGTCAAACTTTAGTCAACCAATGGTGGGGCAATGGCAGAGGTGTTCTATTAATATGTATAAAGAGTAAATAGGAATTGCTTCCCCTAATACTAAAGACACTCCATAACTGCACATATTATCTGCCTTAAGGAACCCCATACTTGCACGTGTTCCCTGTCTGAAGGGTGTGCATAAGCCTGTATTCGCCCAAATATATTGCTTTTAGATAGGAGATATTCACCAAAAAGGCCCAGACAACCTATAGTAGGAAAAATAATATCTTAGGGACAATAGTTGTTATTTGAGCTCTCCGTACCCATGACAACTTGGAATGGGTTCTCATATAGGATTTCAGATGGGACAGGCAGGCAGAATGTGTTCCAGAACTGTCAAAGCCACTCAGGGAAGCTTTATATGGAATTAGATGATAAGATCCATCTTTAACTATTTGGTGGCAGTGCACATGTTTAATATCAGAACTAAGGAGGCTGTCAGTAATCAAAAATGAAATACAATAATAAAACAAAACACATAAGGAAGAATCAGATTCACCTTAATATGGGTCTCACCATCTGGTGGTATCCTGAATGTATAAAGGGTATTGAAGGAGGAGGATCTCCTTCTGTTTCTGCTTGCCCTACCTATGGCTACCAAGTTTATTACTTTACTAGCTTTAGAGCTTTCTTCTTTGGACTTTAAGAGTATAATGATGACCAGGTCAGACATGCATCCTGGTGAATTAAACAACTGCTGTAGTCTTCAGATATCCATTGTTAGGCAGCCATTTTTTAACTACATGGACCACAGCCTATGTATTACATGTATGCAGAGATTCATCCTACCATCTCTGTTCATGCAGAGAACCTCAAATAATGCAGTTAGTTTTTGCTTTCTTTTGATTTTAAAGTGGTACTGAACATGTGTTGACTAACAATATTGCTCATAAATACAACCTTCCTAGTTTCATTCCTCTCCAACTCTTCAACTTTCCAGGAAGACTACTGTGTTCATTACTATGCATTTTCCAAGCATTTGCTCTGAGTTTCAAGGCTAAAACTTCTACATTCTTAGAGCCATCATCCAGCTTTCTAGGAGGAGAAAGAGCTACTATCTTCTTTGTCATCTGGATCCTGCTTCACTTTCCTGATTTTAAGTGCCTGTGACAACCAGGAAAAGAACAAATTCACCTGAACTGAATGTTAAGCTATGTAACAATTATCTCTTTTTTGTATCTGTATATGTCTCTGTAGGAGTTTGGCTGCAAATCATGTCAAAGGAGAAACTCCTGATTTACAATCAGCCCCTAGGCCCATCCTCATATCATAGAAGAAGTCATTCTCAAGCTGCTTAAGAGGGAACTATTGGATTGGTCTGCCAGATGGACCAGTTTTCTTCTAGAAAAAATCCTATTTCAGCCAGATGGGCAAGATGAGCACAGAGGAGAAGTGTTTGAAAAGGTAAACACTGTTGTGTTGAGGGGTTGACTGAGCAAGAAAGTCATCTGTTTAGGTCCTGACTCATAAAAAAGGAACGTAGCTCCTTCTCAAACCCATTAATGAGCTTAGCAGATTCAGTATCAGCCTGGGAACCTAGACTTAGACCCTCAGGTATTGAGAATTAAATAGATGCTGTCTTTTAACATAATGAAGATGCATAGGAGAGAATGTAATTGTCGGAATCCAGAGCCTTGGTTTAGGGGTTGCTTCATATCTTGTGAACACCACATGGAGCTGTGGTTATAGGTCCAAAGGAACTGAGGGCATAACAGTAAAGTTCCCTAGATGCACTGTGTTCTCCTCATGATGCAAAGTGTGAGTAGCCTTCTCATGAGCTGGTCAAATTGAAACATAACTCCTCCTGACTTCCTAAAATTCTCCCATTTCCTCCATTTCCCCCCTGAAAGTAGGGAACAGGAAGCTATTCCTGATAAGAAGCTTACTTAGAATAAGTCATAATTTAAGCAAGACATCCCTTCCCCAGGTTTTATCTTTTCTTTGTTCTGCCTTTCCACTTTCCCTCATCTTCACACACCTCTACCCCAAGACCTGTCAGTGAAATGTGAACGTCTTTTTCATGTCACTCATATACTATTAAACAATTGTGGTAGAAATTTTTTTGTTGAAGTCTTTAATTGCCTTCCTGGCCTTACTTGCTGTTTTTTATTACTATTTAAATTCTTCAAAGTTTCAGTTGTAATCTGACCCTGAAAGAATTTAAAAATGGCAGTATCCATGTAATGAAAAAGTCTGTTTTAGGATCCAGGTTGTGGTGTTGCTTGTCTTTAAACCCAGTACACAGGAGACACAGGCAGGCAGATTTCTGTGAGTTTGAAACAAATGTCATGGTCACTGCTAGTCTCACTACAGCTGAGGCTATTGCACAGGGAAACCCTGACTCAAAATCCCCCAACAAATCTGATTTAGGCTATTTCCCATTTGCCCATTAGCCAGAAAAAGATGCATGCTATCATTACAAAGATATTCTTTATTTATCTCTTAAGTCTATGGAGTTATTTCTCATTGGAAAGGCAGACTATAGAACAGCTGCACTTCCAGCTTTTTAGAATTATGTTTCTGAGACAGGCTCACTCTTTATGACATAGTTGTCCTTGATCCCAGTTTGTTGCTTCTCTTGATTATCCCTTCTTAAATAAATGAATGTATTCCTTCAGTACATGCTTTAGACCAAGTATCTTAAACACTATATTTGTGGATACCAATTATTTTTGCAGAAATATTTAATAAACAGACCTCATTAGTCTGTAACACTGCAATTTGAATTAAAATATGACCCACTCCAAAATCACAAATGATCTAAAAATACCAGAAGATGAAAAATTATGTCCTTAGAGTTTTAAAATTGTACATTTATGTCATGGAGTAAACTATCCATTGCATTTACAGGAAAACAAAAATTTCATGAGTAGCATGTTTTCTGCCTTCAGACTAGAGTAAAATGAATAGTTTTTCTGAGTGTATTGCAAGGGGAAACAGGGTAGGTAATCAGCTGCTTAAGTTGCCATCATGAAAAAGGCCCTGCTTCAGGAAACATGATGGTTTAAGTGTGATGGGGACGATGATGTCATAGGGAGTGGTACTATTAGAAGGTAAGGCTTTGCTGCAGTTAGGTTTGCATTTTGGGAAGAAGAGCATCACTGTTGGTGGGCTTTCAGGGTTTCCATGTTCTGGATATGAGCAAATGTGTAATATGATGTCCTCTGGCCTGTGTATCAAGATGAAACCAGCATCGCATTCTTCTTCCAATTATGTTTTCTCTTATTATGAAAATGGACTGGACCTCAGAAACTGTGAGTTACTGCAATTAAGTGTCTTCTATATAAGATCTCTCTTGAATAGTATAGTGGTGAATATCTCATCCCTGCCTTTCATTGGTGAGACCACGGTTGGGTTCCCTGACTGGGAGAGTACTACTCAGGAGGCAGAGTCAAGCAGATCTCTGTTAGTTGGAGACCAGACTGATATATAAGACTAGTTCCAGGACAAACTCTAAAGCCACAGAGAAACTCTTTCTCAAACAACAACAATAAGACTTGTGGAATTTGTTTCTGTATATACACAGCAATAAAAAAAAAAATCTTATCTAATGCATATTAGGTGATTGTGTTCTTTAAATACTCAGGTTGCATTAATTCATGTCAGGTGAATGAAGACAGACTAGATTTGTGTGATCAAAATTTTGCAAGTTTATATTGAGCTGGCCCATGGCACACAAGGTTAGGTCAATGAAAATTGCATGGATCACATTTAATCGTGCCTGTACTACCCTGTGCTGTGAAGAAACTACTGCAAATCCTTCAGGATGAGGCTTTGGATGTTCATTGAGAAGCAAATACAGATCATTTATTGATGGTTTACCAAACCCTGTGGCTGGTATTGGGGACTGCAAATAAACAGAGGAATATGAAAGAATTGAGTTCATTTAAGAACTCTGCTTTTGCTGTAGACACTGGGCAGAAAGAGGTGGGAGAAAGAAGGAACACGAGCAATTTCCTGTTTTCCATTGGTGGAAATTAGCAGAGTGGAGCCTGTAATCAATTTTAGATGATGTATAAAATGCCTGGCTGGCCATTTCTTTGTGTCCATCCACAGACAAGAATAATCAATAATCTGGATAATGGACAAATGTTAATATGAAAACAAATTGCAGGCTCTCTTGTAGGAGCTCCGATGTAAACCACTGCCACACAGCATGATGCATGTCTAGGCTTCAGAGCTTGAAGAGCAGCTCTGCCTAGCTGTCATTGCTATTGGATTTTGATTGACCATGTGACTTGTGCTGACCAGGTCAATGGCCTTTGTGCTCTGAGCCTACCTGTATATATGTTCCCTGAGGAGAATGAGATAGCTTTCATATCAGTATCCATACTGGTCTGTGGTGGTGCAAAACTTTAATCCAAGCACTTGGGTGGTAGGGGCAGACAGATCACTGTGAATTCTAGGCCAGGCTGATTTTCAAAGAAAATTCCAATCCTACAGAGAAACCCTGCCTTGAAAAACCAAATCAAACCAAAAGAAAACAAAGGAGAAACAAATATTGCTTTTGTGTGTGCATCACAGGCTTGCTTTGGGCATGTTTTGGAACACACAAGGGAGAAAATATAATTTTGGCTTCTGGAATTTAGGAATATGGCATTCCACATTCAGGTTTGTCTTACATGTGCCACGTACAATTTAAACATCAGTGGAAAAAGGAGATGGGGATCATCCTTCAGCAAGATTTGACCAGAGTGCTTTTAACTTTGCATTACCACATTTCAACCAGGAAAGTTGAAATCAAATAACATTCTTGTACTTAAGACATAATCTTTCCTGCTATAGGATGTCTGAGCCTTGATGGTGACTGTCTCCTTCTAAATAACAATATGTCTGGGCCCAGTCAGTTCTACACACACCCTTCAGGCAGGGAGTAAGTGCAGCTATACAGTGCCTGAAGGCAGAGCCTGAAGTTATGGAGTGTGGTTAGTATTATGGGATGCAATTCCTATTAGCCATTTATAGATATTAATAGAAATCCTCTGGCATTGCCCTAACTTTGGTTGATGACTTAAGTTTAGTGAATGAACAAAATGGAGCTTCATTTTTTATAGGACCACAAAATACCATCATACTTGAAGAAATATTTTACAGGATCTACAAAGTGGAAGCCATATCGATCCTACTGAGTCTATTCCTTTAATAGCTTTAGAGAGCATTTCTTTGAAATACTCGTGTATGCTGAAGACCAGCTGAGACATCTAGACACATAAACCAAACAACTACAGAATTCTTCAAATTTCCATTGTTAGGCAAATATTAAGTAAGAAGCCCTCAGCTTCTGAGACAGCCCAATAAATCCACTTTCAACAAAAACAGAGGGCTGTATTCTTCCATTCCTGCTCAAGTAGAGAACATTGAATAATTCAGCTCTGATTTCACCTGCCCAATGTGGAAGCTGAGCTGGCTCACTATAGTGCTCATAGAGGCATTCTTCCCAGACACTTTCTCTCTGAATATTCAAGTTACCATGAAACAACACTTTTTATAATTATTCATCTCTCCAAAAATTTGACACTAACTTCAGGATTAAAACTCACAATGCAATGGAGCTATCACCCAGGTGTCTGTCAGGGACAATATATCATCTTGTTTGTGATATGGTTCCTGCATTTTTTCATGGTTTTCTGAGGTGCCTGTGGCAACCAGGTAAATACTACCCACAATACTTTTGATCTCTGCAAGAATCCATAGAACAGACACATTTTATTCCCTAAGTCTCCTTATTTTTTTAATATTCTGGGCAGCATGATCCACAGATAGAGTTCCAGGATCAGCCAGTATTGAAAACATGTTTTGGAAAATCGATAAAGTAAAAAAAAAAAAAAAAAAAAAAAAAAAAAAAAATGAGAAAAAAATCTACTACAAAATGACGGAAAGAGTATTAGTAATAGTTATAGTTGTAATCACAATAACCCTCCTCCTCCTCATCATCATCATAATAATTAAGATTCTGAATTGTCCAGCCTGGTCCACAAAGTGTGTTCCAAGACAAAAAGTACTACACAGCCAAACCCTGTCTTGAAAAACCAAAATAAATAAATAAATAAATAAATAAATAAACAAGAATATAAAAGAAAAAGAAATGCATTTTTTACTTTGTCTTTAAGAACACTTTAACCATTGAGGAATTACTCTTATCACCCAAGCCTCACTAGCCAATCAGGAAATCTGGACCCAAAGGCTAACCTAAGGTTTTTCAGGAAACTTCCTGGAGCCATGCTACAGGCTTGATTTTATAGCACAACAGGCTCCACTGGATTGGTTGCTGTGCTGTGAGTACTGCTATGAAAAACTGTGAAGAGCATGGATGAGCAAGGAAGACATAGAATGGTAAGCAAGGGAATGCTATCCTAAGATCAAGAGGATGGTATTTGGAGGCAGAGAGTCTGTGAGTCGGGGCTTCCCTGAGGATGGTTGAAAACCTATTGAGTCATTCAAATTTGTGAGGTCCCATGTATTCCTAGAAGCTATGCAGATCATGGTGCAAAATATGAATACGTATACTTTTGGGCTGAATCTGAGGATTGATTTCAATCAGGGAGCATTGTATGGAAATGTCTTTATAGTCAGCACCAACATGCTTTTCATGAATATGGAAGGCAAGTTGCAGAACATGGACAGGTCCAGTTTGTTCAGTGCATTCAAGATGTTTTTTTTTTTTTTAAATTTTATATAACTAAGTCCATTTAAATGAAAATAAACATTTAGACAGTATTTGGGAATTTGGGCATCGTTCTTTCAAAACTACTTGCTGCTTGTAAGGGGCGCTGTCATCGGGGATTCTATAAAGAGGCAGAAATCCTGGTTGAAGACTGTAAGGCTGCTTGGTCCAGCTGTTTTGAATTTAGGAGCACCTGCTACTCTGTTTCAGGTGGTCTGGCTTGATCAAACCACATTAGTCTGGAAGGAATCCACAGCTTTTCATTTTCTGTGGAAACAAAAATAAAAATCCTTTTCCCCAGTAACTTGTCCTTGAACTTAAATTTCGGAGTCAAATCATTTTTTTTTTTTTTTATTATTTAATTTACTGTTTTACATGTCGATCCCAGTTCTGTCTCCCTTCTTTCTTTCCTTCTTCCCTCCCTCCCTCCCATTTACTCTCTCTGCCCTTTCACATGCACACTAACCACCCTCGCATCTCATCCCCGCAACCCAATTCAATGTGTAGGGGAATGCCATCAAGTTGGGGTCATGTAGATCTGACAGGTCATGTGAAGTAGGGACTAGGGCTTCTCTCCTGTCTCTAGGTTAAGGCACGTATCCCTCCATGGAGGATGTGTTCGCAAAGTCCTTTTGTACACCAGGGATATATCCTGGCTCCACTGTCTGTGGTCCTTTAGACTGCTCAGTCCTTCTGCCTGAGACCCATATTCAGGGGGGCATGAGTGAGTCCCATGCTTCCTTCCCAGCTATCAGTCTGGTGGCCCGTTAGCTCCTCCCTGTTCAGGTGAGCTGTCTCTATGTGTTTCTGCAGTCTGGTGTTTTCTGTCCTCTCCATCTGCATCTGGGTTGTAGTTCAAATCAGTGTTTATGTATGGGTGTTTGCTCCTGTTTCCAACAGGCATTAGTTGAGGGATCCATGTATAAGTTAGTTGTTGATCTCACTATCTGGGAAGGGCATTTATTGTAGCCCTTCCATGGAAGCTCACATTGTTAGTTGGCGGCAGTCTTGTAGTTCTCTAGACCTTTGTTTGTATTCAGTTTTATCCTCAAAAAAATATTGGCTCCCTCTTTTTCTTTCTCTCTCTCTGTCTCTCTCTCTCTCTCTGTCTGTCTCTCTCCTGTCTTCTCTTCCTAACCGGGCTCAATATTCCTGGTTGCATGTGTTTTCCTTTCTTCCTTCTCATTTTCTCTTACTTCTCTCTCCCTTCACTGCCCCCCCCCCCCAATTCCCCTGTGCTCTGGAGGACTTGTCCCTTCCTGGTTCTGTGAGGGATTTTATATGAATCTCTTAGAATACACCACTGGTGGTGTGAATGACAGGCCGGTGATCATTTGATCTAGGTCTAAAATCAATATATGAGTGAGTACATACTATGGTACTCTTTTTGTGACTGGGTTACCTCATTCAGGATGGTTTCTTCAAGTGCTATCCACTTGTCTGCGAATTTCAAGATACCATTATTTTTTTTTCTGCAGATTAGTGTTCCATTGTGTAGATGTGCAACATCTTCATTATCCATTCTTCAATTGAGGGACATCTAGGTTGCTTCCAGGTTCTTGCTATTACAAATAGTGCTGCTATGAACATAGTTGAACAGATGTCTTTGTTTCCTGGATGTGGATCATTTGGGTATATGCCTAAGAGGGGGATGACCGGGTCCTGTGGTAAACTAATTCCCATTTTCCTGAGGAACTGCCATACTGATCTCCAAAATGGCTGTATGAGTTTGCACTCCCACCAGCAGTGGAGGAGTGTTCCCCTTTCTCCACATCCTTTCCAACATGAGTCATCATTGGTATTTCTAATTTTAGCCATCTGGCAGGAGTAAGATAGTATCTCAACATTGTTTTGATTTACATTTCTCATATAGCTAAGGAAGTGGAGCACTTAATTTTCTTTCAGCTTTTTTGATTTCCTCTATTGAGAATTCTTTCTTCAGTTCTGTACCCCATTTTTTAATAGGGTTATTTGGTGTTTTGTTGAATGTTTTCATGAGTTCTTTGTATATTTTGGAGATCACTCTTTGTCAGATATAGGATTGGTGAAAATCTTTTCCCAGTCTGTGGGCTTCCCTTTGGTCAGGTGGACTGTGTCCTTTGCCTTACAGAAGCTTCTAAGTTTGAAGAGGTCCCATTTATTAATTGTTGTTCGCAGTGTCTGTGCCCCAGGAAGCGGTCTTCTATACCAATTTCTTCTAGAATACGTCCTACTTTCTCTTCTAAGAGGTTTTATGGGGCTGGATTGATGTTGAAGTCTTTGATCCACTTGGACTTGAGTTTTCTGCATGGTGACAGACATGGTTCTATCTATAGTCTTCTACACACCCTCATCCAATTGTGCCAGCACAATTTGTTGAAAATGCTGTCCTTGCCCCATTGTATAATTTAGCTGTTTTGTTGAAAATCAGGTGTTCATAGGTGTATGAGTTAATATAAGTATTTTATATTTGATTCCATTGGTCTACTTGTGTATTTTTATGCCAATACCAGGCTGTTTTCAGAACTATAGCTCTATAGTAGAGCTTAAAGTCAGGGATGTTGATGCCTCCTGAAGTTCTTTTATTGAATAGGGTTGTTTTGGCTATCCTGGGTCTTTTGTTTTTCCATATGAAGTTGATTATTATCCTTTCAAGGTCGGTGAAGAATTGTGGTGGGATTTTAATGGGGATTGCATTGAATCTGTAGATTGCTTTTGGCAAGATTGCCATTTTTACTATGTTTTCTTACCTATCGAAGAGCATAGGATATCTTTCCATCTTCTGGTATCTTCTTTTTTTCTTTAGATCCACAAAGTTCTTATTATATAGGTCTTTTACTTGTTTGGTAAGCGTTACACCAAGATATTTTATGTTGCTTGGTGGCTATTGTAAAGGGTGATGTTTCTCTGATTTCTTCCTCTGTCTCTTCGTTGTCTGAAAAAAATTAGGGCTACTGATTTTTTTTTTTTTTTGAGTTTATCTTGTATGCTGCTAGTTTGCTGAAGGTGTTTATCAGCTGTAGGAGTTCCCTGGTAGATTTTATTGGGTTGCTTATGTAAACCAGCATATCTTCTGCAAATAGAGACAGTTTAACTTCCTCCTTTCCAATTTGGATCACCTTGATCTCCTTTTTTTTTGTCTTATAGCATTAGCTAGAACTTGATATTGAAGAGATATGGAGAGAGAGGGCAGCCTTGTCTTGTTCATGAGTTTAGAGGCTTAAGTTTTTTCTCCATTCAGTTTGCTGTTGGCTGTTAGTTTGCTGTATATTGTTCTTACCTGTTATACCTGACCTCTCCAAGACCTTTATCATGAAAGGGTATTGAATTTTGTGGAAGGCTTTTTTAGCATCTAGGGAGATAATCATATGGTTTTTCTTTTTCAGTTTGATTCTATGGAGTCGTGTCCAACCTACCCCTTCAAGGAAGACATGACCCAGGCAAGATCTTCTTCAAACAGTTTATTCAGGATCCTTGAACAGCTTCTTCTTCTGACCCCAGGGAAACACCCACACAGGCTTAAATCCCCAAATGATGACCAACCCCAGTGAGCCACATGGACCCTGCAGATAGGCTGCTCTTATAAAGAAACAAGCAAGCTGAACAGGTTAGCCAAATAAGGACTTGTTTACAACAGAGCGCTCACCATTGGGAAGGTGGAAGGCAAAAGCCAGCACCATCTTTAAGGCATGCAACTTTGCAGCTCTCTACAGTTCCCCATTTTTGTTTTATTAATGCAACAGGCAAGGGTAGTGTTCTGATCTCCAGTAACTTAGTGGACATTGTAAGGACCCCGAATCCTGGTAGTCAGCCAAGTCCATGGCACACCCGTCCAGTATCTTTTTCCTGGAGGTGGGGCCTCAGACACCAACCCACATGCAAACATAATTGCCCTTCTCAGAGTTGCTTGCATCCAGAGCCAACTTGGAGTGCATTGCTATGCCATACAACCTGAGAGTGAAGGATCAATTCTTATTCATGACTGCAAGCCATGCCTGGGGGGGACTGCCCTGCCTCAGTGGCTGTAAATGGCTGGAAATCCATAGCTGCATGCTGCCTCTGAGCAAGCCTCAGCCTGCAAAGGCACCACAGGCCCACAAGGGAGATAAGCAGCAAGAGTATAGCTATGTCTCCCATTCCCTCCCTTTCTTTCAGGTGGTTCATGGCTTAAGTGATCCATGTAGATAGTCCCTCTGCAGCTGAGATGTTGACCCGGGTGTAATACACATGCATGATGGAAAGTCTCAGGTCCTGCATTAACTTATCAAATAGCCTAAAAATACTGAGAAATCTGGTTAGGCATATTGGTAGCCACTGAATACTTTTGATATGGCACAGAGGTCACACATAGCCCTGTCATCTTCCATTCACATCCTATTTGTGCCAACTGCCAAAAAGTGTCTATTTGCTCCTGCACCAGATCAATTCTTTGTTTCATGATCATAAGACTTCCTTTTAACTGATCACCAATTGTGGACTGAGCATCCAAGGCGATAGCCACATTCTTGGATAATTCATTTAACTTAGAGGCTGTCTGTACTGATGTGCTCATGGCCACGGCACCTGTGACTGAACCCACAACTGCAAAAGAGCCCAATATGGCTGCTGTAATGCCAAAATCTCTCTGACATCTAAACACTGTCATAGGACTGGGGGCAAAAACAGGCATATCTGCTAGCTTGAGGAGGCTTAGGATTGAATCATTCACCAAAATGCTCAGAGGCAGACCAAGCAAATTCAGCCACCCCATGGCCTATGCCCCTTTTCATAAGGAAAGGAGACAAATCTGTGCAGCTGCCATTAATGACACACAAGAGCCAGAGATC
Organism: Phodopus roborovskii; assembly: GCF_943737965.1. Lineage (NCBI taxonomy): Eukaryota > Metazoa > Chordata > Mammalia > Rodentia > Cricetidae > Phodopus > Phodopus roborovskii. Next base: position 15,048 of record NW_026126345.1, read on the forward strand.
AAAAGGGTTGGAAATATCCACCTGCTGCAGATCCCGATCAGTAAAGTTTCTCCCAGCAAAGGTTTTATTGAAGCTGGTACTAATTCCTGGCAAGAAGATAAAATATCCCTTGCTCAACCAAACAACCTCTTTTGATTGACATCCCGTCCAGGGAAGGAATCCACCTCCTTGTTTACTCAAACAATGAGGGGCCCACTTAGGTTGATGGGGTGTTGGCTTGTCAAACTCACTTTTAGCAGGCCACCATCCACTTACCCAGGAGGTGTTGACCTACCTAATGGAGCCTCCCGTGGTGGGAACATCAAACCAAGCTGCAGATTGATTAAATAACATAATCCACTGACTCTTATCATGAATATCACATAAAATCATAGGCTTCCTGTTAAATCAAAACTCCTATTTTCATTTATATTAGTATTCTCACTCTCATAAGGCAAATAAGGTAAATCTAAGCTTCATCTGCACTGGTGGCCAAATCAGGCTGATGATCAACAGCAACAGCAGGCTCTTCATGTTTGTTGCACTTTCTTACAATCCTCTCTGGGACCCACAACAGTTCTTTGCGATCCTGGGGGAAAACACAAACACAATGCTTGTTTTATTAAGCATTCTTTTAGGGTGCGATGAGCTCACTTTACAATCCCTTGTCCTTGAGGATTGTTGGGTAATCCATGAACAAGCAAACCTTGTTTGCAAAAGGAAGTAAATCTCTGAGACGTATAGTCTGGCCCATTATCAGTTTTTAGCTGTTGAGGTTTCCCCCAAGCCGCCCAGGCTTCCAGGCAGTGTCCAATGACATTGTGGACTTTTTCTCTGCTTAAAGGCGTAGCATGTACCACACCTGAACAAGTATCCACAGACAAATGTACATATTTCAAAGCTCTGAATTTCTGAAATATGCATGGCATCCATCTACCATATCTTTAGAGGCATTAACCCCCTAGGGTTTACCCCAACACCAAGTGGGTGTGAAAGACCCCCGCCAATCATATTGTATTAGCTTAGCTTAGCTGCTGCAGCACCATTATGTAGGAACCTTTGTGCACGTAGCCCCGGGTTCAGAACAGGGTCAGCAAGCCAGGGCTGCCAAACAGGATATCTGTGCCAGCCAGGAACAGAAAGTACCTGAAAAACACCCTGTGTACCCTAGGTAGAGCCATTCATCTGGTTGCTATTCATCTAGTTGCTATTCATCTGGTTGCTATTCACCTGGTTACTATGTACTAAGGGAACTTGTCCTCAGAATAACCCTGGCCTCATTTGAATTGACCAATGGCATCCCTGTAACCATGCATCTCGCTTCTGTACCTGCGCTTGTGCTTCCCTGTCTCTATAAAAATCCCTCTCCCCAGCCTGTGGGCGTGCAAGTCTTCAAGGAGATCTTGTCGCCCCAGGTACCTGTGTATCTGAATAAAGCCTCTTGCTGATTGCATCGCACTAGTGGTCTCGACTGATCCTTGGGCACGGGGTCTCTCCCGAGGGAAGACACTCCTTGAGGGTCTTTCAGGTGTTGGTATTGAAAGACCCCAAGAGACCCCAAGGGTTGGGAGCCTTTCAGGGGGGAAGGCCCTTGCCCCCAAGAGACAAGACCAGACCACTGGATGCAAGTGCAAGAGGTTATTTATTGTTTACACAGGTACCTGTGGACGCTTCAGTCTTTCGGAGGACTGAGCATGCCGATGTTAAAACTCAGGCAAGTGTTTCTTGGTAACCATTTTTGCAGTCTCCTGTTTGGTAGGGAATGTTTTCATCCCTTCTGAGAAGGTATCTGTGAAAACCAGTAAATATTTATAACCATACATTCCACGTTTGACTTCAGTAAAGTCTATTTTTCAATGGACATCAGGCCTATAGCCACAAAGCCAGATCCCAGAATTCAGTTTGGTTTTCCTTGGTTGATCTGGGCACAGGCCAGACAGTTAGCAGTTACTTGTTCCAGTAATAAATTCCGATTGGGAAGGTAAGTTCCAATTTCTTGTCTATCTAGCAAAGTTTTCATCTTTTTGGCGCTCAGATGAGTCAGTTTATGGAGGTGGTCTATTAACATTTTTGCCATTTTTATAGGCAGTATACTCTTTCCTTGGTAGACCCAGCATTGCCGATTGGGGTCATAATCTGCACCTAGTTTCTGAACAATATCCAAATCCATTTCATCATAGTCCCAATCTGGAGTCTTAGCTGTTTCCTTTTCAGTCAATATGCTTATAGTCAATAGTTGGGGGCCTAAAGCTGTAGTGAGACAGTCCTTCTGTGGCACTGACCACGCCCATTGGGGCGAGGCAGCAGGCAGAAAAACCGTACTCGTTACAAATGGCGCCCATGTGGCTAGTAAGAACTTCCACTTAAACGTTAACAAAAGCTTCAAAAAGGGTTTAAGAAACAAAAGAACAAAGACAAACAAGCTTTCTTGGTAGCAGCATTTTTCTTGGTTGAACTCTACTTGCGAGAGACAAGCAGATTGTGCGGCTCCTTTAAGAGACGTTTCCTGACTCAGCATAAACGGCAAAAAACCGCATGGCTTTTAAGAAGCACTACTAACAATGTATTGGTGTGTACGAGAGCATGCAATGGCAGTGACCACATCTCCAATCTGGCAGCATGGGGCTGTATGGCAGTGCAGACCAAGGCAGTAAGCACAGCTCTCACTGCTGGAGGTAAAATAGGTGCCTTCATGTTTGATAAACTGCTACAGAAACAACTATGAATTTCATTTTAGTAATGTTGTTGTTTAACAGATAAAGACTTGTGGCCAGACGAACATAAAAATTTACAGTAAAGACAAATTCATATTAAGAATCTAAAAGTTTACAGTGTGTTTTAAAATAAAGAGACATGGAAAAAAAAATAAAATGGGTTTAAAAAGACAAAGAGTAACTGGGTGTAGTGGCACACGCCTTTAATCCCAGCACTTGAGAGGCAGAGGCATGCAGATCTTGTGATTTCAAACACGCACCTGTTGGGGCATCTGCTCTTGACAAATGGAATTTCTGTTGAAGAGTCCTTGCATTTACATGAAATTGCTGAAGGAATTGCCTAGCCTGATCTAAACATGAGCTGTAAAAAATACATTCCACCATTGTCCATTGATCAACAATGTAATTTCCTTCACTTAAGGGCCTAGGCAGGCAAACCCGTATGAGCTCTAATATGATGAATATAAAAGCATTTCTTTCTCAACCTAATTAATCTTTGTAACTCTTGTAAAAGTGAACAAACAACACTACTAATTTTAGTAGGGCCTGCTAATTCCAAAATTTTTACTGCATTCACCACATATGCTGAATCTGAGATCAAATTAAATGCAAATTGGCAAATTTTGAATACTTCGACTACAGTTTTCAATTCCACAATTTGAGGGGATCCTGCCTGAAATTGACACAACACAGGAGGCTTATTTGCAATCATATATGCCCCACAACCAGTTTTTGAACCATCAGTAAAAACATTTGTTTGGCAAAAAAGACTGAGGAAGATACTTTTGGAAAAATCACAGGATGTTCCTTTAAAAAATAATATTAAATCATGTTTTTGATAATGATTATCTATCGTTCCTTCAAACCCCCATTGCAATATGGCCCAATTATCGATAGTGCCACACAAGATCTTAACCTGGTGACAGTAGTAAAGCACCACAAGTAGCACTGGGGGCAGTCCAAAAAATTGAATGCTTTGTTGAATTCCATTATGAGGCAAACTAGCGACTGCTGTGGGATAACGTTCTATTGCTTTCGCTGGGGAGATTTTTGGGATGAATCCAAAGCAATGATCTGTCCTGACATAACAACCCTGTAGTCTGATTTTAGGTAGGGAGAATGCATAATGTGATAGCTTTACCTTCCTTCCATCTAGATAGAAATGCATTTTGTAGTCTTTCCTCAACTTTACATAAGGCTTCTCTCGCTTCAACAGTCAATTGCCTAGGAGAATCAAGAGCTGGATCCCCTACTAATATATTATATAATGGCTTTAATTCATAATTTGGCAACCTTAAATAACTTCTAATCCAATTAACATCTCTTAATAACTTCTGAAAGTCATTTAACGTTTTCAAATTATCCTTTCTCAACTCAATCTTTTGAGGACCAATTTGTCTTTCATACACTTTGGCTCCTAAATAATTAACAATCTCATCCTTTTGAACCTTTTCAGGGGCTATAAATAACATTTTCCAATGATTTAACCAAATCTTCATAAGCCTGATCTAAAATTTGTTCATCCTTGGCCACCAACAATATATCATCCATATAATAGATGCATTTCAAGGCATGAAATTTCCGTCTTAACACTAGGAGTCATGCAGTGTCTATTCAGGGCTTCAACTTGGGCTACAGTAAAAGAAGCTGAAATCCCATATGTTCTCAAAGACTCAGCCAAAGCCTTGATGACCTTGAAGTCTAAAAGCTCCTCATATCTATTGCCTTGGGCATCCTGGAAAACCGGAAAAGCTAGACCAAGGTCAGTTTGCACTGCTCCACACCTCAGGGCAAAAGGAATGCCCTGTCCTTCAGCCCCACCCTTCCTCCATCTGATAAGGGGAGCCACCAATGCTTTATTCCGGGGGGATCCTCCTCCTCCTCACATCACCATTTCTCCTTCCCTTCCCCTCTCCATTCTCTAAGGGATTGTTTCTGAACCTTTTCTACAAGGGCCTGCAATTCCTCCTCAGAGTCTGTTTCATCCATATCAGACTCCCCTGTGCTCTTAACCTCTTCTGATCTTTCTTCTTGTAGCATTTCTATCACAGCTTGCCCCTTTTCCACTGCCTCTCTACAGCATTTCTGGTTCTCAGTGCAGCTATGCATTAACATCCAAATGGGTCTGACTCCAGGCTTTAGCATCCCTTGTTCCCAAGGGAAGTCAAGATCCCTGCCAAACTTGTCCCAGCACACTAATGTAAAGTCTCCCAAAACTGCGAAACCACGGTGCAATGGCATCGCATTTGCCCAGAAACCTCTCTAATGTGCTTTTCTTTAAGTTTCTTTGACAAAAGTAGCTCCTGTAGAGCCAGAAAAATTGGATGAGACTGAGATGTCCCCATTAAAAAAAAAAAATTTACTTTCGGTTCACTAGAACCTCTTGCTCAATGCCTGAGACTCTATTGCCACTTATCCATTTGGTCCTTATTATCCCACTCTTCCTAGGAAACCTTATTGCTGCTTATTTAACCATAGAGAGCACTCACCATCTGGAAGGTGGAAGCTTGTGCCATCTTAAGGCAAGGCACTTCGTAGAGCTCTACACCCTCGAAATATAATAATCAAACAACTAGCATACAGAATAGAGAAAGAATATTAAGAGCAATGAAGGAAAAAGACAGATAACTTATAAAGGTAGACCTATCAAAATTACACCGGAGTTCTCCATGGAAACCATCAATGCCAGAAGGTCCTGGACAGATGTTCTACAAGTATTAAGAAATCCCGGAAGCGAGCCCAGGATACTATACCTAGAAAAAAACTCTCAGTCACTAGAGATGGAGAAAACAAGTTATTTAATGACACCTGATTTTTGACAAAGGTGCTAAATGAATACAATGGGTCCAGGAAAGCATTTTCAACAAATTGTGCTGGCAAAATTGGATGATGGTGTGTATAAGACTGCAGATAGACCCATGTCTGTCACCATGCACAAAACTCAAGTCCAAATGGATCACAGACCTCAACAGCAAACTAGCCACATTGAACCTCTTAGAAGAGAAAGTAGGGGTTATCCTTGAACAAATTGGTATAGGAGACCACTTCCTGAACATAACTCCAGGGGCACACACACTGAGAGCAACAACTAATAAATGGGGCCTCTTCAAACTTAGAAGCTTCTGTAAGGCAAAGGACACTTTGGAGAAGACCAGAAGGCTGCCCACAGACTGGGAAACGATTTTCACCAATCCTATATCCGACAAAGGGCTGATCTCTAAAATATACAAAGAACTCAAGAAACTAGTCAACAAAACACCAAATAACACTAGTAAAAATGGGGTACAGAATCAAAGAAAGAACTCTCAATAGATGAAATCAAAAAGGCTGAATGAAACACAATTAAGAAAGTGCTCTAAATCCTTAGCTATCAGGGAAATGCAAATCAAAACAACTTTGAGAAACCATCTTATTCCACACTGTGTGACTCTTTCAGAACCACCACTGCCCTGCATTTTCTTTCCTGTAGATTCAAAAAAAAAAAAAAAAAAATCCCTAAATTTTGTAACTTCTGTATAACTACAGAGAACAACGATTAAGTATCTTTAGCTACAATGTCGGTCACTTTCACACTTCCTGTGTGACACTTTTTTAAAAACAAGGCCATCAGTGGTCTGGTGCCTCAACCTTGAACTACCTGTAATTCCAAAACTAAGGAGGCTAAGGGAAGGAGGCAGCCAGAGTTTGAGTCCAGTCTAGGCAACATAGTAAGCCTCTTTCTCAAAAAAAAAAAAAAAAAAAAAAAAAATACACACACACACACACACATATTTGAGAGCCAAAGTTGCATACTGTTGTCTTCCAGCACTTAGGAAGTAGAGGCCGGAGAATCAGGACTGCAAGGTGCTTTATGGTAATAGAGAGCTCAAGGTGAATGTGAACTGTATGAAACCTTGTATAAGGAAGGAAGACACCCAAAGACTGACACAAAAACTTCACCAAGAAAAACAAAACAAACAAACAACAAAAAAAAAAAAAAAACAGATCAAATCAAATCCTTACCATCTTTCATATCTATTCTTAGTCAACAAAGTATTGCAAACAATATCCTCATTATTTTAAAAACATTTTAATATTGGGAGTATTTTGTGAACTGAAAAAATAAAAACCTCACAAGGACAACATTGAACAGCAACAAAAGCAGATGTAGGATACATACACACTCACATACATAGGACACCTCTAAAAAGAAATATCAAGCCCTAACCCTAACAGGTAGATGTCAAGTATCATTCTTTCTCCACGTGCACTTTAAAGATGAGTAGTGAGGTACCTGTAACCATGATATAGCAATCCTAGCTATCCCAGAATGTGAGACAGTAAAGTAGGCTACCATATAGCCATATACTCAGGAGTTCCACATCAGCCATGGCATCACCACAGAAATGAAAACAAAATTTAAAGACTTATGTAAGTACTTTGCTGTCAGTCAGGCAAAGAATGGAAGTGTTGATCCTCCATTTACTCACAATTACTTTGAGACAAATGCAGAAAAATAAGAGAAATATATTACACCATATGCATTCCACCTTCATGAATCCACTTTTTAGCTGAGCCTCCAGTGTTTAAATTCAGTTATGAATACTCACTTAATTACAGACTAGTAAACTGTAACATCTCTAATACGAAAAGGAACTACTGCACTTCCTCAGGTATAAATCTCAAGTCAAATTCTAATGTGCTACAAAATAGGTATAAACTTTAGTCCCAAAAATGAGAGCAGTGGTTGCTGTGGTGGAACCAGGTGCACATACTCTAGTACCTGAGAGACAGTCAGCTGTGTCTCCGGTTGCTAATAGTAAGGGGAGATGACAGCTGAAACCCATCATTGAACTCAGCAGCTTGCTCTGAGATCAATGAGGACTTGGATAAAGTGCTTCAGAGTGGTGGCTTGGAATGTGTTCCAGAGAGTATTGTTGGAAAAAATTGGAGACAGGTGGCACCTCCAGAGCCGTTGGCTTTTTAGGACACCAGAGATTATCTGGCTGGTACACAGAAGGGAGAAAATCAACTAGAAACCACAATACAAGGGGAAACCTCTCCTGGAGTTGGAGGGCTGGATTCCTTTGAATTTAATAAAATGGAGAGGTCAAGGTGTTCATGGAGGAACAGAATTTCTGTGCAGGGCCAGGGGAAGCCCCATTCATTTCATCCTCTCATTTCAACCCAAAGGGAGATGTGTCTCTGTGTGGGGATGAGGAAAGGGGGCAGGTGTTACTGGACGATCTTGGAGTCTACTGCTCATGTCTAATGTTCTTTGGCCATGCATGGTATTTTGGTGACTATTTTCTTGAATTCTTTGTGTATTTTGGACATCAGCCCTCTGTCAGATGTAGGGGTGTGAAGATCAATTTCCAGTCTGTGGGCTGCCGTTTGGTCTTGTCCACTGTGTCCTTTGCCTTACAGAACCTATTCAATTTGAAGAAGCCCACTTATTAATTGTCTATCTCATTTTATGTACTCCTGGAGTTATGTTCAGAAAATGGTCTCCTCTACCAGTTGTTCAATGGTACCCCCCCTTTCTATTCTAATAAGTTCCATCTGGTTGGAATTATGTTGAGGTCTTTGATCCAGTTGGACTTGAGTTTTGTGCATGGCTATAGACATGGGTCTATCTGCACTCTTATACACACCATCATCCAGTTGTGCTAGCAACATTTGTTGAAGATGCTTTCCTCCCTCCCTTTTATACTTTCAGTGTTTTGTCAAAAATCAGGTGTTTGTAGGTGTTAGGGTTAATATCAGGATTTTTTATTTGATTAAATTGGTATACCTGTCTATTTTTGTGCCAATACCAAGTGGTTATCAGCCCTATAGCTCTAGAGTAGAGCATGAAGTGGAGGATAGTGATGCCTCCTGAAGAACCTTTATTGCACAGGATTGTTTTGGCTATCCTGGGTCTTTTGCTTTTTTCACATAATGTGGAGTATTATCCTTTCAAGTTCAGTGAAGAATCTTACTGGGATTTTATGGGGAATGCATTGAATATGCAGGTTGCATATTCACAAGAACACATAAATATTAGGTTTTATAACAACAATTACTAATAAAAGAGATAATAAAAGTGCAAGTATAGGAATATACAAAGCTATAGTAGCATATTTGAATCTTTTTACTGAAGTTATAGTTTATCTAGACAAAAAGAATTGCCTCAATAACAAATAGTACTAAGCTTTAGGAAAATTATTTCTCTCAGTCTCTACATCCCTAAGTTAATTCTAGAACTTTCTGTACTTTGGTTGCCTCTTGTTGTCTCCCATCTATCTTTTGGAACAGTCATTGTCAGATGTTGAAGTTTCCATTGAAGCTACCATACTCAGTTTTACACTAGTATAGTAGATACATTTCATTAGATTGCAGAAATTAAAGAGTGTTAATTGGGACATACTTGTAATGAGTAATCAATGGGGAAATAAATATATTCTGTCTGTAGATTTAAAAAGACTCTAAATTTGGGGAAGATATTTAACTCCATGGTCAGAGGCTGTAGCTTCCACAGTATAGAAAACCATATGAAACCATCAATGAATATTTATCCAGGAAATTGATTAAAAACAGGGGGCCCCTTGAGGAACACTATGGGCCAGGTCAATCCCCAGAGGATATTTAAAATAAGTAGTCAAACAAAGGTGGGGCAATGGAAGGGGTATGTATGAATGGAAAACAGAAATTACTTCCTCTAATGCCAAAGTAACTTCATAAGTGCACATATTATCTGCCTTCCTGCTCCCCATAGCTGCACTTACTCCCTTCCTTCAAGGTGCATGCAAACCTGTCTAGGCCAAATCTATTGTTATTTAGATAGGAGACAATCATCATCAAGACACAGGCATCCTGTAGCAGGAAAGGTAATATCTTAAGGACAAAAGGAGTTATTGGAGCTCAATGAACTCATGAAAATTTGGAATGCATACCCATATACCGGTTGAGAAAAGTCAGACTGGCAGACTAAATTCAAGGACTGCCAAAGCACACAGAAGCCATGTAAGGATATAGATGATGAGATCTACTTTTAACTGCTTGGTGATAGTGAACATGTTTAATCCCAGGACAAAGGGGGCAGCCTGATTTTCTGAGGTTGATGCCAGCCTCAGGGTTCCAGGGCTGCACTGACAAACCTGTTTTGACAACAAAAAACAAAACAAAACAAAACAAATCAGATAAAGGAAGAATCAGATCCACCTTCTGGTGGTAGCCAGCATGTATACAGGGTATTGAAGGAGGAAGCTCTCCCTCTTTGGCTGCTAACCCTTGCTCTGGCTACCAAATGTATTCATTTACTACCATCAGAGCCCATGTCTTCGTAATTTTGGTATATAATGACCAGCTGAGACATCCATCCTGATAAAATAAAAAACCTCTGTACACCTAAGATTCCCATTTGTAGGCAACCATTGTTGGACTAACTAGATCACAGCTTGTGAGACATTATAATAAATCCACTTTCTACATATATGGTGAGATTCATCATACATTCTGATTCTTGTAGAGAACATTGAATAATGTACTTGGTTTTTGTTGGGAGCCGGCCTTGAGTCACATCATCTTGCAGAATTACTTATACCTTAAAACTCTAATTGAGCCTTATCTTGGTAAAACAGAAAACTTCTTAAACAAGCAGTCTGTTTCACTAACCCCAGGAACTGAGGTGAACCAGACAGCAGGAAATGAGATAAGCAGACATTTATGGTCTGAGGTTTATGGCCTGGGACATTACCAGAGCCCCAAATTGGGCACAGTTACCCCTCCCCACTTCCTCCCTGCTTTGCTTTAAAAACCTCTCTTTGGCCTAATAAAATTGAGACCTTGACAATCCATTGCTTGGTCTCATTCCTTCTTTCTCACCCATTTATTTTCAGGTTCTAGCCCACCTCGACCCACAAATAACATGGTCCCTCTGGTCAGGGTAGGTTTTTGTTTTCTTTTCTTTTTCATCTTATCAGTGAAGATGCATTGGCTTACATTAGTGCTCACAAATACATACATCCTAGTTCAATTCCTCTCCAAATATTCAATTTTCCATGAAGACTACTCTTCTCATTATTATGCATTTGCCAAGTGTTTGCTCTCAGTTTCAGGGATAAAACTCTACATCCATGGAGCCATCATCCAGCTATCTGATAGAAGAAAGACATATTATCTTTTTTTTTTTTGAGATCTTGTACCTGCTTTTCTTTCCTGATTGTCTGAAGTTCCCAAGACAACCAGGTAAAAAAGTTACTTTAGTTCACATAAATTCAGTGTTAAACCAAATAACAAATATCAATTTTTATATACCTAAATCTCTGTGTAGTAAATAAATATTCTGAGCTCCCATCCAACTTGCTCACCAAGAATAACTCAACCCACTTAATTATGTATAGTTAACTAGCCACACTGTGTCTAGGAGGAAGAAAGGAAAATTCCTGTGAACTGCAGGAAGTTAGCAGGGGTCAGCTATAGAACAAGTGTTATAGAAATGCACATCTCTGCTGACATAGAGAAGTCTTTGTCTGTGGTAGAAGGCAATCAGGACCCATTGTAATTTGTCCTTAAGTACTCTGCATCCAGCTGTGAGGTACTCTTATAACTAAGGCCTTACTAGCCAATCAGACCCCAAGGTGGCCTGCCTGTCAGAAGAAGTACAGAGCCATTCTGGCCTGGATTTGAAGAGAAACTGGAGGCAGTGGTTTTGTGTACTCTGCTTTTAGGAAGGGCAAATTGGAAAATCACAGCACGGTGAGTGAGGGTCTGCTGTCCTCAGATGGGTAGTGGGAGATGGTGAGGTATGGGATCCAGTGTGGAGGGTATTTCCTGAGTTGTCATACAGTCCATAAAATTCCCAGAAGTGAGAGGCAGGCCTCTAAATAACTGTTCTGTGGGCTGTATCTGCTCTGAGCACTGGGAGCAGGGAGGTATTTGTAGAAACATCTATTTAGTCAACTTCTACATACTTTTGGTGCACCCACTGAAAGCATGGCGACAAACTTCCAGAGGCCTTTTAGGTAAGTATCTTTTAGTTCAGCACTTTGCATTTTACTTTTATGTGTAAGATCCATTTATTGTTAATTTTCTGCACGTTGTAAAAGACATTTCATGTAAGGGTAGCACTTCACTATTGGGCAGTGATCTACAGGAGTAAATTTGTAACACAAAGGATTTACAAGTGCTTTGGAGATAGTTTGTCTCACAAAGTAGAATTTAACTAAGGTAGTAGTGCCTCTAAAACACACAAAGATAAGTGTATGTTGACCAGAGCTGATAGAATTTTGAATCCCAAATACACATTTTTTCACCATGATTTTCCAGACATTTGACTCCAAACCATTACAAAGAAGCCACTCCTGTTTTATAACAGCATGTAGTCCCTTACTGATACAAAAAAAAAAAAAAAAAAAAAAAAAAAACACTCGCGCGCGCACACACACACACACACACAAAAACTAGCCCATAACCAGCTTCTCACAGAAATATTAAATGTCCACAAGCAACCTTTAGGCCCAGTATGCCATATAGTTGCAGTTTTCTTCTCCAGAAAAGCATAGTTCTACCAGATTGGCAATAGGACACCAGATTTTAAAAAGTAAACCAATGATGTATGAGTGGCCAGATAAAGCACAGTTTCATTTAGGCTCTCAGGCAGGCATGACAAACATTCTTGGGAGAGATAGTAACAGCCTTGTCTAGGCCTTGGGAGCTTTCCCTAAGGCCCTGGTGTATTAACCATAAAAGAGTGTATCTTGTCCAAAATCAGGTATTTGCTGGGGAGAGCTGATGATTGTTTGGAACACAGCCTTAGTGGACAGGTTATTTCAGGTCTGTAGATCTAAACTACATAGAAATATGTTTCTCAGTCCCAAGGTCACTGTGGGCTTAGTCAGTAATAATCATGAGATACCCTGTGTTCCCCTTGTGTGGCATTGTTTTAGTGGTCTTCTCCTGAGTGTCTCCCATTGAAAGACTTCAAGGAAATCTCCTGTTTCCTTCCCTTTCCTTCCTGGAAGTAGTGTAGAACAGTCTATTCTCCTTAAGACGCTTACTTGGCATGGGAAACTTCTCCCCATCCCAACATTTTTTTTTTTTTTTTATATTTTCTACCTTCTACATTTACCAATACCTTCACCTCAGGATCCTACATGTGAAGCAGGTCCATCAGTTTCAGGTATCTGATGTCCTTAAGAAATAGTATTTTGAACACATTTGCTGTATAATCCTCTCATCTCGCTTAGTAGCTAGACATTGAAATTGTTCAATGTCTAAAATGGAGCTTGAACTTAAAAAGCCATTTAAGAAGGATAGAATATATTAAATGCAAACATATGTCTAGGCTGGCTCCTGTTCAAGTATTTTCTGAGATAGATACATGTTAGATGTATTTGTTTTTATAGATCTCCACTGTGGGTGAAATGATTTTTCCCTGGGAAGGCATATTAAGGCTATAAAAGATGCATTTTCATCCTGTTGGAAGAATGTTTATGAGGCAAGCTCTTATGTTGATGCAGGTGACATTGTTGTAGTCTGTTGTTCTCCAAACAATGGCCTTGCTGTGTTCTGTACTATTCCTTCAAAATTCTTAAATTACTGTAACCTCAGAGATTTAAAATATCCACTAGGGTCAGGTAGTGAACTATCCAGTGCAGTCACAGGAAATGGATTCACATGTGGAGCATTGCCTCTGCTTTCAGATCAGAATAAGCAAAATTATTTACACTGAAGGAGGATTAAGGGTAAGCAACCAGGTGCTGGAATCACCACTATGAAAAAAGTACATGACTGTGGTAGGGGGAGTGATTTTGTAATTTCCCATCATGTTTGAATGCATGCCATGTGTATGAACACAGACCAGAGTATGTGGGTATACAGTTTGTGAAGCTAGTTCTGAGCCAATGAAGGTTGAATTTGACAATAGGTAACTCTCTTTGTGGAGAAATGTTCAATCCTGCATGACACACTAATATCAGCTCAGAGGTTTGAGAAGATCATTGACTATGTGTAAGGTTACCATGCTCAATACAAAATAACAGCATATGGGCAGTATCAGTCTATCTCTTCTTAATTACTGCTCTATTTTGTTTGTGATCTATCAAATTTTTGAAGATCAGATTACTAAGCTGAGTCAATATTGAGCTACACACTTTGTTAAGTGTAAGTCATTAGTTATCCACAAACTAACCCACTAGTTAGTCACACATACTAACTCACTAATTAACTACATACACTATGTCACCTGTTAGACACACACCTAAGTCACTTGTTTGCAAAACACATGAAGTCACTAGTTAGGCAAACACATAAATCAATAGTCAGCCACCCACATGCCTATGTCAGTAGTTAGTCACTGTTTCCTGAACATAACTCCAGGGGCACAGACACTGAGAAAAACAATTAATAAATGGGACCTATTCAAACTTAGAAGCTTCTGTAAGGCAAAGGACAAAGTGGACAAGACTAAACAGGCACCCACAGACTGGGTAAAGATTTTCACCAATCCTATATCTGACAAAGGTCTGATCTCCAAAACATACAAAGAACTCAAGAAACTAGTCAACAAAACACCAAATAACCCCATTAAAAATGGCATACAGAACTGAAGAAAGAATTCTAAATAGAGGAAATCAAAAAGGTAGAAAGACACTTAAGAAAATGCTCCACATCCTTAGCTATCAGGGAAATGCAAATCAAAAAACTTTAAGATACCATCTTACTCCTGCCAGATTGGCTAAAATTAGAAATACCAATGATGACTCATTTTGGAGAGGATATGGAGAAAGGGGGACACTCCTCCACTGCTGGTGGGAGTGCAAACTCATACAGCCATTTTGGAGATCAGTATGGCCGTTCCTCAGGAAAATGGGAATTAATTTTCCACAAGACCCGGCAATCCCCCTCTTAGGCATATACCCAAAGGATTCACATCCATACAACAAAGACATCTGTTCAACTATGTTCATAGCAGCACTATTTGTAATATCAAGAACCTGGAAGCAACTTAGGTGCCCCTCAATTGAAGAATATTTAATGAAGATGTGGCACATCTACACAATGGATTACTACTCTGCAGAAAAAAAATAATGGTATATTGAAATTCGCAGGCAAGTAGAGGGCATTTTAAAAAAACCACCCTGATTGAGGAAACTCAGTCACAAAAAGAGGAAAATAGTATGTACTCACTCATAAATGGATTTTAGACCTAGATCAAAGGATCACCATCTTATAATTCACACCACCAAAGGACCTAGGATACAAGGTATATTCTAATAGATTCATATAAAGTCCCTCACAGAACTGGGAAAGGACAAGTCCCCCAGAGCACAGGGGAAGTGGGGGGACAGTGAATGTAGAGAGAAGTAGGGGAAAATGAGGGGGAGGAAAGGAAAACATGTGCGACTAGGAAGATTGAGCCCTGTTAGGAATAGAAGACAGGAGAGACAGACAGAGAGAGAGAGAGAGAGAGAGAGAGAGAGAGAGAGAGAGAGAGAACAATAAAGAGGGAGCCAATATTGTTTTGAAGATAAAATTGAACACAAAGTAAGGTCTACAGAACAACAAGACTGCTCCCAACTAACAATTTGAGCTTCCATGGAAAGGCTATCATAAATGCCCTTCCCAGAGAGTGAGATCAAGAACTAACTTACCCATGGAGCCCTCAACTAATGCCTGTTGAAAACAGGATCAAACACCCATACATAAACACTGAGTAGAACTAGAACCCAGATGGAGATGGAGAGGACAAGACCTTCCGGCAGAAACACATACAGACAGCTTACCTGAAAAAGGAGGAGATAACAGCCACTAGACTGATAGCTGGGAAGCCAGCATGGGACTGACTCAGGCCCCCCTGAATATGGGTCTCAGCCAGAAGGACTGAGCAGTCTAAAAGACCTCAGACAGTGGAGCCAGGATGTATCCCTGGTGCACAAAAGGACTTTGCGAACATATCCCCCATGGAGGGATAACTGCCTTAATCTAGAGACAGGAGAGAAGCCCTAGTCCCTACTTCATATGACCTGTCAGTTCTACATGACCCCAACTGGATGGCATTCCCCTACATGTGGAATTGGGGTTGGGGGGTGGGGGAGGGTAGGGTGGTTAGAGTGCATGTGAGAAGCCAGTGAGGGTAAAACTGAGGGAAGGAGGGAGGGGGAAGGAAGGGAGGGAGGGAGGGAGGGAGGGAGGGAGAGGGAACTGGGATTGACATGTAAAATAATAAATTAAATTTAAAAAAAAATGCTTTGACTCCAAAATTTAAGTTGAAGGACAAGTTATTGGGGAAAAGGATTTCTATTTTTGTTTCTACAGAAAATGAAAAGATATGGGTTCCTTCCAGACTAATGTGGTTTGATCAAGCCAGACCACCTGAAAGAGAATACCAGGTGATCCTACATTCAAAACAGGTGGACATAGCAGCCTTACAGACTATAGTCAGGATTTCTGAATCTTCTTCGAATCCCCCATGACAGCACCTCTTACCAGCAGGAAGTAGTTTGGAAAGAACGATACCCAAATCCCCAAATATTGTCTATAAATGTTTGTTATTATTTAAATGGACTTGGTTATATAAAATGAAAAAAAAAAAAAGAATAGAAGCGTTGATTGAAAAAAAAACTTTATAAAATCAAAAATAAAAATAGGGTACAGAACAGAAGAAATAATTCTCAATAGAGGAAACCAAAAAAGCTGAAAAACACTTAAGAAAATGTTCAACATCTTTAGCTATCAGGGAAATACAAATCAAAACAACATTGAGATACCATCTTACTCTTGCCAGGATAGCTAAAATTAAAAACACCAATGACAACTTATACCAAAGAAGATGTGGAGAAAGGGAACATTCCTCCACTGCTGGTGGGAGTGCACACTCGTACAGCCATTTTGGAGATAAGTATGGTGGTTCCTCAGGAAAATGGGAATTAGTTAACCACGGGACCCAGCAATCCCCCCCTTAGACACATACCCAAATGATCCATATCCTGGCAACAAAGATATCTGCTCAATTATGTTGATAGCAGCATTATTTGTAATAGCAAGAAATTGGAAACAACCTAGATGATCCTCAATTGAAGAATGGATAAGAAGATAGGATAAGGATAGGAAAGAAATTGCAACTAGGAAGATTGAGTCAGGTTAGGAATACGAGACAGGAGAGAGAGAGAGAGACTGAGAGTGAGTGAAAGAGAGAGAGGGAGACAGAAAGAGAGAGAGAGAGAATAAAAGAGAGAGCCAGTATAGGATTGAAGAGAAAAGTGAATCTAAAGGAAGTTCTAGAGTCCTACAAGACTGTTGCCATCTAACAATTTGAGCAACTGTGAAAAGGCTACCATGAACGCCCTTCCTTGATAGTGAGATCAACAACTAACTTACTCACCATCATGGATCCCTCCTATATTGCTGTTGGAAACAGAAGCAAACACCCAAACCTAAACACTGAATTTAACTAGAATACAGATACAGATGGATAGAACAAGACCAGGTTGTAGAAACACACAGAGACAGCTGACCTGAACAAGGGGCAAATAACAGGCACCCAGACTGATAGCTTGGAATCCAGCATAGTACTGACTCAGTCTTCTCTAAATATGGGTCTCAGCCAAAAGGACTGAGCAGTCCTAAGGACCGCAGACAGTGGAACCAGGATGAATTCCTCATGCACAAAAGGTCATTGCAGACACATCCCCCATGGAGGGTACTCCCTTAATCTAGAAACAGGAGAGAAGTCCTAGTCCCTACTTCAAATGACTTGACAGATCTACATGACTACACCTGGATGGCATTGTCATACATGAGGAATTGGGTTGGGAGCTGGGAGCGGAGGGTGGTCAGGGTGCATGTGAGGGGCATAGCGTGTAAGTGGGTGGGAGGGAGGGAGGGATGGAGGGAAGGAGAGGGAACTGGGATCAACATGTGAAATAAAAACTAAATAAGTAAATTAAAAAATAAGTACCCCCAGGCCAGAATCTTACAGGCTGCTGGTAATACAGAACACCAGTGTAAACAGCACCAGTCTCCTCCTGGTACAGAAGTCCTAAGCCATGCTCATCCAGGATCCAAGCTGTGTTGCTGATGGACTAGGTGCATTGGGCCACCAGGTGGGCAGTCAGAGAGGAGAGGAGTTCTGAATCCCTAGGTTCTAATAACAGAAGCAGCCCCTCACCCAGCACTCCTCTCCTCAGGTGACAGACAGTGACTGTGACCTTAGGGAAAGGGGTGAGGGTGAGAGTGGGGAGGTGGAGGATGAGGGGTGTTGGGGAGAACGACTTTGGTAAAGATTTTTGTGTTAACTAAAAAAATAAAAATAACAAAATATATGGCAATTAGAAGTGATGGCTATGTGCAGACTTGGTACAATCAGTCTGAAGCAAAGAAGACAAAATAAGATAACAGTGGTCTAGTAGACACGTCAAGTCGTCTGCAGATTTATAGGTCAATGCAATTCATCAAAGCAGAACAGAGAACATCAGAAGGAACTTCAGGTGTTACGAGTATGATTCCATTTCTCTGGGCAATAAAAGGTAAAACAGGAAAAAGGATTGGCAAGATCCAGAAGAGTGGAAAAGAGATAAAAATAAAATTATAATACTGAAAGATAACATAAAAGAAAATCTGGTATAAACCACAAAATCCATAAGAGGAGCCAACAGTTAAGAGAGCAGAGGGTGCAGAGAGGCTCAGGGGAAAGCACCAATGTAAGAAGGTAGAGTCAGGAATTAAATAAATAAATAAGATTTCACTTCAGGCATGCATATCTGGGTAAGAGTCACTGATAAGAAAAAAGAAAAAGAGAAAAGGAGAGACATTTCTACGCTAGGGATGTCTGAGAATATCGAGAGAGACTAAAGGTAATGTAAAAAGTTATGGAGGTTCAAAGAAAAGTCAAATGTCTAGAAAGATGTAAACTGTTTGCTGTGGGCTCTCATATCTACAAATATAAATTTAAGATTAGTAATATGAGTTAAAAATTTTGACCATACCAGGTTAATGGTTT
Source organism: Phodopus roborovskii (assembly GCF_943737965.1). NCBI lineage: Eukaryota > Metazoa > Chordata > Mammalia > Rodentia > Cricetidae > Phodopus > Phodopus roborovskii. The sequence continues at coordinate 33,702 of NW_026126345.1, forward strand.
AAAAGTTCTGTTTATTTCTCTCAAGAAAAATATATGTACTTGCTAAAAAGTTCTATCAGTGTTTCCTGTTAGAAAACTGTTTATTGCAAGAATAGAACTAAAACAAAAATGGTTTAAACATTTTGCTGTCTAACGATATCAACCCCCAGCTCAAAATTTACCTCTGATCACTGGTCATTAAATTCAGATTATCAGAAAATCAGATGTCCTTTTAATGTAGATGACGTTAATTCTGTTTTAGGTCGAAAGCTGTTAAAAATTGAAACTAGTTTAAAAGTTACAATTATTAACACTGGAAATTAACATAAACTTAACAGACACCAAGGTGACAATGGGTTTAAAGACATAAAGGGTGCTAAAATTATTTGATATTATAAGAAGCCATTACAGGATGTTTAATTGTTTTATAAAACAGTTTTTAAATGTTTAAATTCAGAAGGTTACATTATATTTGTGCTTTATTACATTGTTAATATTAGTACTTAAATTAAAGGGCTAAAATTTAAGATCATAGCCATACAATGTATATACTAACCAAAAGTTGAGAAGCTCATGTTTTTTTTTATGATACAGAGGGTAATCCATCCTTGTTTTTGCTAAATTTGCTAAGCATAAGTTAGTTAAACCGAATCACATAGCTGTTTTATGTTTCCCTAAAAGGAGTTTCAAATTAAAATCCGTACTTTTAAAACTAAAACTGACAATGCAAAATTCTTGTTTTATAAAATCTGGTAACTATTATAAAATGTTAAGAAACACAAGTTACCAGCCATCCTTATAGATTAACTTTTGGTTATAGTCAAACTAAGTATTAATGATTAATAACAGGAATAAACCTCACTCTGTCTCCTATACATATTCTAAAAGTTTAAGCTTAAATTGAGTAACTGAAAACCAAGTTGTCTATTAAGATCTACCTAGAAAGACTTCTAATACTACAGAGATATGTAGAATAAGACATTTAAATATTAACTAAACAACTGTAATAATTTCAGAGAAAGAATCACAGAACCTAACAATGACCAAAGGTCTCTAAAGAACATTGTGGGGCAGCATGGATTGTGATGACACTGACCAGGGAGCAAGATGCTGAAACAAAATGCCTGCATCATGATAGGACCCAGCTCGGACTGTGTAGAGGCTGCAGGGTACTGGAAAATTGTCTGCATCATTGCCTAGACAAAATAAGATCAGACTTTTCCAAGTCCACGTTCCACAGGAAAAAACAAAAACAAAAAACAAACAAACAAACAAAACACCTCTCACATTATGTACTTGGTGAAAAATTTCTCCCTTCAATGCCATAGAAAATTGGTTATGGCTAGGAATATAAGGAATGGTCCCTGTGAATTTGTTAATAGATTCAAAAGTTACATGTAATTTATCCTTCTCAAATCTCTAATTCTATTGATGGCTTGGCTAACCAAAACTTTGTGAGCTTGGCAGTAAAGACAGCCTTAATATGGCTCCTAAATAAGGATCTAAATATATAAAGACATATAAGTTTTTTTAAACATTTATTTATTAATTATGCATACAGTGTTCTGCCTGCATACATGGCTGCATGCCCAAAGAGGATACCAGATCTCATTACTAATGTTTGTGAGCCACAATTTAGTTGCTGGGGATTCAAAATGTACAAGTTTGTAACCCAAATCTGTAGTTTTTGCTAGGACTCAAAGGCATAAGTACATTCCTGCTGTTTTACAGATACCCAATATCTACTTTTTCTACAATATAGATTTCAGTACAGAGTGGTGATGATAATATATCTCAAACTTATGTTCCCAATTTAACCATGTCTCAGCAGATTTGTGCTTCTGGCAGATGAGCATCAGTTACTGACTACATTCTGCTCCTAAATACTGCTCTGGACTTACTGTGAACCAGCACAGCCAATGTGAATCTTCAACAGGGTCTATACACTAATGCCTCTGATAAATGTGCAATTTGCTAATTTGCTGAATCCACGCTCCTTTTTCTCCTTTTTTTTTTTTTTTTTTTTTCCCGTTTGGTTTTATATAGCATTTTAGCCATTTCACGCCCAAGTAAACACTGCAAAGGTAAGCAGGAAGTAGTACAGGAAAGAATACATTTCACCTTTTCCCTGGTTGAGATGCTATATCAAAAGTAAACCAAAGTAAAGTCCTATACATAGGGGGTAATGTGAGTAAACTGTACTAGAAGTCTTTTACCTATTGGAGGCCCAAAAATTGGGCATCTAAGGTTTGTGTCAAAGAGGCAATGTGATGGAAAAATTAATAACTAAAAGTTATAAAATTAGGGTTTATTGGATGAAGGAAAAATTAATGAGAACAAGAATTTCTGCCAATAGGTAAGTCCCTGACTCAGGAGAAGAAGTAAAAACAAAGAAAAAACCCCAAACTTTCAGGTGTGCTTATCGATCTTGCCTAAACAAATGATGGATTCTATTAAGTTAGATCCATGAAGACCTTGTAAATAACTTTGTACTCTATGGACTGTCTTTATCTTGGAAACCTTGTGAACTGAGAATAGTGATCTCAAGCTTCACTTTCTGTTTACCCTGTTATAAACCCCTCAGAATTTTAAGCCACTACCTTACTTTTCTGACAGAGTGAAGTCCCATCTGGTTTGATTTTTAGCAATAAAAACCTTTTGCTTTTGCACCCAGGAGTCACTTCCTTGGAAGTTGAGGAAACCTGTGGGCATAATAGTAACAACCTGCTCAAGGAGGCTTTATAGGCTATAGAACTCCAGGTATCAACTATTTGAAAATCAAAACACTGTTGTGTCAGCGGCATTCCTATACTACTTCCCGCTTACTTTTGCAGTGTTTTCTGACTTACAAGTAGGCTAAAATGTTAGACAATACCAACAAAAGGAAGGGGGATTCAGGAAGTGGACCATTTATCAGAGGCATCAGTTTGTAGACCCCGTTGAAGATTCACACCAGCTGGGTTGGTTCACAGCAAGTCCAGGGAGAGCACTATAGAAAAGCAGGCTGTAGTCAGCAACTGATGCTCATCTGTCAGAAGCACAAATCATTTGAGACATGTTTAAACTGGAAATAAAGGTTAAAACATATGTATTTATTTGGAACTTTTAGTTCCAATTATATCAAGAAAGACAGCAAGACCAGGGAGAAAATTCCATCCTCAGGATAGCTGTATTTATCTGCAGTCCTTTTGACCTGTAAGAATTTGATAAAAGCTTTTTGACATTTGATCTTCTGAAGCCTATATGAACTGTGTTATATAAAAGGACATAAAAGCTTTAGATATATTATCATCACCAATCTGTGCTGAAATCCAAATTGTAGAAAAAGTAGATTTTATGTATCTGTAAAACAGCAGGAATGGACTTATGCCTTTGAGTCCTAGCAACAACTACAGACTTAGGTTAGAACCATTTTCTTCTGTCTAGAGAGATTCATGTATAAATTGGTCACTGGTTCCTTAGGCCTGAAGAAACATCCTTCATATTTACACTTAGATGCCCCCAACATATATCATAAAACTCTTGAGTTTGTGACTAAACAGCTGGGAGTCACTGCTCAATTAGCTTATCAGAACTTGATTAAGAATTAAGCTCTGAATTTTTATATTGTAAATTAATTTTTATATATTTTTTAAGATGTACATGTCTTGGGCTTGAGAGATGGCTCAGAGGTTAAGAGTACTGGCTGCTCTTCTAGAAGTCCTGAGTTTTCAGTCCCCAGCAACTACATTGTGGCTCACAAACATCAGTAATGAGATCTGACTACCTCTTCTTGCCTGCAGACATATGAAGGCAGAATACTGTATGCATAATTAATAAATAAATGTTCAAAAATGACTTTTATGGTTTTAGATCCTTATTTAGGAGCCATATTAATGCTGCCTAATACTGCCAAGCTGACAAAGTTATGGTTAGCCCAGCCATCAAAACTATCAGATGTGAGAAGGATATAGTTAATTAACTGTTCAATCTACTAAAAAAAACTGACAGGGACCATTCCTTATATTTCTAGCCATAACCAATTGTGTATGGGATTGAGGGAGGAGTTCTTCACCAAATGCATAACATGAGAGGCTTTTTGTTTGTTTGTTTGTCTTTTCTCTGTGGAAGAGAGACATGGAAAAGACTGACCTTCTTTTGTCTAGGCAAAGGTGGTGCAAATAATTTTTCAGCATCTACAAAGACTAAGCTGGGTCCTGCCTGGCAGTAGACATTGTATTTGAGCATCTTGCTCCCTGGTCAGTGTCATAACAATCCATGCTGACCAATAATCTTCTTTAGAGGCCTAGGGTCATTGTTAGGATCTGTGAATCTTTGTCTGATATTATTATAGCTGTTTAGTTAACATTTAAATGCCTTATTCTATACATATCTCTATAGTATTGGAAGCCTTTCTACGTGTATCTGAACAGCCAACTTTGTTTCAGGTACTTGTTTTAACCTTCATCATTTAGAACATGTATAGGCAACATAGTGAGGTTTATATCTGTTATTATTCATTAACATTTAGTTTGATTATAATCAACAGTTAATTTATAAGAATGGCTAGTAACTTGTGTTTCTTAACATTTTATAATAGATTAAACAGCTTTTACAAAACTAGAACTTCGTATTGTCAGGTTTAGCTTTAAAAATACTGATTTTAATTTGGAACTCCTTTTAGGGAAACATGAAACATCTATGTGACTCAATTTATCTAAATATTTTATACTTACCAAATTTAGCAAAAAACAAGGATGCATTGCCTTCTGTATCATAAAAAATGAGTATCTCAACTTTTGGTTAGTATATAGAGCTTATAGCTGTGATCTTATATTTTAGCCCTTTGATATAAGCACAAACATTAACAATATATTAAAAGCACAAATATCCTGTAACCTTATAATTTTAAACATTTAAATATGTTTTCATAAAAAATTACACATCTGATTATGTCTTTTTGTGATATCAAAAATAAAGTGCCCTTTATGTCTTCAAACACATTATGACCTGGGTGACTGTTAAATTTATGTTAATTTCTAGTGTGACTAATTGTAACCTTTTAATTAGTTTCAATTTTTAACACCGTTAGCCAAAAAACAGTATTAATATCATCTACATTAAAAGGACATCTGATTTTCTCATCATCTTAATCAGATGACCAGAGCTCAGAGATGAATTTTGACCTGAGGGCTGTTAGCATTAGACCCCAAAAACAATTAAACCCTTTTTGTGTTTGCTTTATTCTTGTAATAAAACTCAGGTTTATAACAGGAATCACAGATAGAACTTTTTTTTTCAGTCCTTTAACATTTAGTAATATTTAAAGAAAATATTCTTTTATCTATCCTATCTTTATGAGTCTAAAGTCCTATATGTAACTTTAATTCTAACTAAGGAAAACTATAACCTTAACTATCAGTCTTCAAGTCCATCAAGGAACATAGAAGGATAATATATAAACTCTAGAATTGAAAGAGACAACTCACCCGGTCAGTTCCAACATTCTTCTGTGATGTTCCATCTCCAGTCTATAGGTCATAGTGTGTCTGGCAGACTTCTCAGCAAATCAAAACATTTAAAAATGTCCCACCTGTGTTGGCAGTTTGTCAGTCACATTTCTCCACATCCTGCAGAATGTCTAGCAGACTGTTTCATGAAGAAGGAACTCTGTAGCAATGTCCATCTTGTATCAGAGTCAATTTCCTGTGGGTCCTGCAAGTCCAGTTCATAGAGCATAAAGTCAAACAGTACAGACAAGAACAGTATTTTTCCCAAATGGCTGGTCTTGCTATATTAGAGGCAAACTCTAGAACTTTTTAACAAGTACATATAGTTTTCTTTAGAGAAATAAAAGGAACGTTTAAACAATTAACCAGGCATGATCAAAATTTTTAAAACATATTACTAATCTTAAATGTATATTTGTAGATATCAGAGCACACAACAGTTTACATCTTCCTATGAACTTTCTACTACTTTTCTTTGAACCTCTATATCATTTTACATTACCTTTAGTGTCTTTCTCTGATTTTCTCAAACATCGTTATCATAGACAATACTCTCCTTTTCTATTTTCCTTTTTTTCCTCTTATCAGTGACTCTTACTCAGAGGTGTGTGGCTGGAGTGAACATCTTATTTATTTATTTAAATCCTGAGTGTACCTTCTCAGTGTGGTGCCTTCCCCTGAATTTCTCTGCACCCTCTGCACTCTTAACTCTTGGTTCCTGTTTCTGCTCATGTGTGTACACCAGCTCTCCTTTATTGATATTTAATAATGATCAGGAGAAACAAATAGGCTGAATAGATGTTTATTCTGGGGAAATATCGTACAACATAGAAAGAAAAATATGACCAGGTTCCTTCCTGGTCCCAAAGATACCTCCAGATGTACTCCTGTCCCCGTGCTGCAAGCAATAGAGCTCTCTGAGCCCTCTCCTCAGACTTAGTTCCCCCAGGTAATCTCCTGCTCTGTCTCCACAACAATTTGCATGTGAACAAAGTGAATATCTCACTACAGTTCCCCTTTTAGTCTAAGAAAAGATTTAGGCTTGATACAAAAACTATATAAAAAAAACAGTGAATAACAATTGTGCTCTAATAACTGACTGAGAACTGGGAAGCCAGCATAGGACTGACTCAGGACCACCTGAATATGGGTCTCTGCCAGATGGACTGAGCAGTCTAAGGGACTGCAGGCAGTGGAGCCAGGATGTATCCCTGGTGCACAAAAGGACCTTGCAGACACATCCCCCATGGAGGGATAACTGCCTTAACCTAGATACAGGTGAGAAGCCCTAGTTCATATTTCAAATAACCTGTCACATCCACATGATCCCAACTGGACGCCATTGCTCTACATATGGAATTGGGGTGGGGGGATAGGAGGGGAGGGTGGTTAGGGTGCATGTGAGAGGGCAGAGGGGGTAAAAGGGAGGGAGTGAGGGAAGGAGGGAGAGAGGGAAGAAAAGGGAACTGAGATCAACATGTAAAATAATAAATTAAATAAAAAGAAATTGTGCTCTAACAAAAGGAAAATTGAGAATATACAATCTTAAGACTTAACTATCTAGTCCTAGGGTGAAGTCAAAACAGTGTTTACAAGAGTTGTCCTAAGCTGGAAACAATAAGTCTAGAACCTGTTATATCTAACTAGGAAGAGAGAATAATAGTTGTAATAATTTAATCTTCAACCTCATCAAAGACCTGAGAAGGAAAATAACAATACTAGGGGAGGCAGGAAGTGTGGATGGGCAACTTCCAAATGGTGCAGCAAGGACAGAAACAGCATGCTACCTGGACAGTCACCAAAGTTCTCAAAGCAAGGTTGGTACAGCCAGTTTTGGCTAAGGCCTGGAGTACTTGACAGACCACAACAAAGGCAGGGAGGTAAAAAGTCTGTCTTACCCTGATTTGTCAGGGCTCAGCAGTCTTCTAAGGCCTGAAATCTAATCAGCATTTTGTCTTAGAGTGTATGATAATGAATCACATAACTTTCATGAGACTTCATTGAATCAGTAAGTCCCTTGCTTTTCCAACTACTAAAGATTCCATATTTTTAATATTCTCATTCTTTAGAAAAATCTGAATGAAATGTAAACTGCCTTCCAGACACAAAGTTCTATCTGCTAGCTTTCAATTAATCCTCAGACATGGAACAGATTCTGCTAGTCTTTGCATCTGATGTTCCAGGTTTTAACTGTATTAGCAGCTCTGTTCAACCAGGAATCAGCTGTTCCTGTCAGCATGTTAATGCATTGCATTGTTTCTGTTTTGATTTTTGAAGCATTAGACATAAAAAAAAAATTCTGTTTTCTAGTTGGTCATTTTTATGTTCCATGTTTTGTATTCTATCTGTCAGCTCTCTATTTGCATGTCTAATATTCTGAATCTTTTTCTCTAAGTATTCTATGTTTGTCTTCTATTTTTAAGCTCTCCATTTTCATTTTCAATATTCTAAACAATTGTTTCCAAACATTGTATGTTTTCTGTTCTGTTTTTCATCCTTCTATTGTCATTTTCAATAGACTGAACTGTTTTTCTAAGTATTCTATGTTTTGCCTTCTAATATTGTCATTTTCAATATTCTAAACCTTTTTTTTAACCTTCTATGTTTTCATTCTAATTGTCAGCTTTCCATTGTCATTTTCAATATTCTGCATTTGGTTTTTTAGCTCTCTATTGTTATTTTCCATATTTTGAACCCCTGTTACTAAGTCTCTGTTGGTTTTTAAATTTTTCTTATTGTTTGCTTTAAGCTCAAACCATTTAGAATATCTTAATGTTGATACCCATTGCTATTACAAAAACAAAATGTATATATTGGTTAAGCCATGATTTTTCTTATGTTAAAATTCCTTCTATATTTGAAGTAAAAGAATTTCTAAAGTCTTGAATCATAAGATTATCCACCCTAGGTATGGAACAATTGATCTCATATTATATCATCTTAAATTGCGAAGAATGTTGCAATTACCTTAGGTATAATTCTGCTGTCCTCGAACTTTGATGGTTTTAGTTGTTGATCTCAATTTGTGGTGGAAGTGCCTGGCGGTGTCCCACCAAATTGCATCTGGCAGCAGACAATCCTTCTGATCGTTGTCCCTGTAGAATAGCTCTTAACAAACTAAGGCAAGCAAAATTTTGTTAAACTCATGAGTGAAAGGAGCTTTGTGTAAATTTCTAGGACCCCCAGGGCTAACAGGTGTTGCCACTTACTGGCACCTTTGGCAGCAGGAAACACACCAGCTGGGCAGGCGCCATGTGCACCACAGCTGCAAATGCAAAGTGGGGAATAGACAAAAGATGAGAAGCAGTGAGTGCTTTCTCAGTGCCACAGTGGATGTAAAGTTGTAGGGCTGTGGCAAATGTTCCACAAGCTGTGGTGTTTCCACCTGGTTACTCAAGGAACCCTGCCCATTCTGGGATGGTGTGAGAAGTGAGCGGAGTCTTCCACCTTGGTGTAAACCAGGTCCGGCAAAAATCCGGATTCCGCTTCTGACACCAGATATTGATGTTCGATAAGGATCAGGAGAAAAAAAAAATAGGCTGAATAGATGTTTATTCAGGGAGACATAACTTACAACATATACAGATGAACTCCAGCAGGTTCCTGGTCCCAGAAAGCTGTTCCTGTGCTGCCGGAATGAGAGCTCTCTCAGTATCCTCCTCAAAATCAGTTCCCCTGGGTCATATCCGGCCCTGTCTCCACCCCCCAATGGGCGTGGTCTATGCCACAGGCTGGGACAAGGTGAATATCTCACTATGAATACTGAATGCTCCATTTAATTCATATGTCAAAATTTAGTCAACCAATGGTGGGGCAATGGCAGAGGTGTTCTATTAATATGTAGAAAGAGTAAATAGGAATTGCTTCCCCTAATACTAAAGACACTCCATAACTGCACATATTATCTGCCTTAAGGAACCCCATACTTGCACATATTCCCTGCCTGAAGGGTGTCTATAAGCCTGTATGAGCCCACATATATTGCTTTTAGATAGGAGATATTCACCAAAAAAGGCCCAGACAACCTATGGTAGGAAAGGTAATATATTAGGGACAATAGATTTTATTTGTGCTCTCTGTACCCATGACAAGTTGGAATGGGTTCCCATATAGGATTTCAGACAGGACAGGCAGGCAGAGTGTGTTCCAGAACTGTCATAGCCACTCAGAGAAGCTTTACATGGAATTAGATGATGAGATAACTACTTGGTGGCAGTGCACATGTTTAATATCAGAACTAAGGAGGCTGTCAGTAATCAAAAATGAAATACAATAATAAAACAAAACACATAAGGAAGAATTAGATTCACCTTAATATGTGTCACACCATCTGGTGGTATCCTGCATGTATAAAGGGAATTGAATGAGTAGGCTCTCCTTCAGTTGCTCCTTGCCCTATCTATGACTACCAAGTTTATAACTTTACTAGCTTTAGAGCTTTCTTCTTTGGACTTTAAAAGTATAACGATGACCAGGTGAGACATGCACCCTGGTGATTTAATCAACTGCTGTGGTCTTCAGATTCCCATTGCTGGCAGCCATTTTTGGACTACCTGGACCACAGCCTATGAGACATTATAATAAATCCACATTCTACATATATGGAGAGATTCATCCTACCATGCCTGTTCAAGCAGAGAACCTCGAAAAATGAAGTTACTTTTTGCTTTCTTTTGATTTTAACCTGCTACTGAACATGTGTCAACTAACAATATTGCTCACAAATGCAAACTTCCTAGTTCTGTTCCTCTCCAAGTATTCAATTTTCTAGGAAGACTACTTTTTCCATTACTATGCATTTTCCAAGCATTTCCTCTGATTTTCAGTGATAAAACTCCTTCATTCGTAGAGCCATCATCCAGCTTTCTAGGAGGAAAAGGTGATACTATCTTGTTTGTCATCTGAATGCAGCTTCTCTTTCCTGATTTAAGTGCCAGTGGTGGTCCAGTTTTCTTCTAGAGAAACACATAGTTCAGCCAGTTGGGCAAGATTAGCCCAGATGACAACTGTTTGAAAAGGTAAACACTGTTGTGTTGAGAGGTTGACTGAGCAAGCAAGACATTTGTTTAGGTCCTGACTCATAAAGAAGGAACATAGCTCCTTCTCAAACACATCAATGAGCTTAGGAGATTCATTATCAGCCTGGTGACCTAGACTTAGACCCTCAGGTATTGACAATGAAATAGATTCAGTCCTTTAACATAATGAAGATGCTTAGGAGAGAATGCAATTGTTTGAATCCAGGGCATTGGTGGAGGTGTTGCTTCATATCTTGTGAACACTACTTTTCCCACCACATGGAGCTGGGGTTATTGGTCCCAAGGGCACTGAGGGCTTATTCAGTAAAGTTGCTCAGATGCACTGTGTTCTCCTCATGATACAATGCATGAGTAGCCTTCGCATGAGCTGGTCAAATTGAAAGATGACTCCTACTGACTTCCAAAAAGTCCCCCATTTCTTCCATCTCCCCCTGAAAGTAGGCAACTGGAAGATATTCCTGATAAGAAGCTTACTTAGAATAAGACATAAGTCAAGCAAGACGTCCCTTCCCCAGGTTTTATCTTTTCTTTCTTCTGCCTTTCCTCTTTCACTCATCTTCACACACCTCTACCCCAAGACCTGTCAGTGAAGTGTGAACATCTGTTTCATGTTACTCCTATACTATTAAATAATTATGGTACTATTTTTCTGTTGAAGAATTTAATTGCCTTCCTGGCCTTACTTGCTGTTTCTTATTACTATTTAAATTCTTCAAAGTTTCAGTTGTAATCTGACCCTGAAAGAATTTTAAAATGGCATTACCTATGTAATGCAAAAGTCTGCTTTATAAGCCAGGTTTGTGGCTGTGCTTTCCTTTAACCCCAGTACTCAGGAGACCCAGGCAGCTGATTTCTGTGAGATTGACACAAGTGTCATAAACACAGCTAGTCTCACTACAAACAGCCAGTTCATGCATCTGGGATAGCTCCTGGTTGCACTGCCAGGGTTCCTTGAACGGATCAATTCAAATAATTATCACAGACATTCACAGGGTTTAGTCTGATGAAAGGAAAGTCCTCCAACTCTCAGTCCACAGTCTGTGAGTGCTACTAAAAGAGGATTAGGGGATGGGGGATTGTGGGAGTGGGCTTTTCTAGTTAGAAGAAGTATGTCACTGGATGTGGGCAGAGACAGGCATTGATATTTCTTATATACAGGATGCTGGCCAGTGTGTTGGTGAACATCCTGTTAGCTCTGAGTGAAGATTTAAGGACACTAACCCCCAGTACCACATTCACCTGCAGGCTGCCTTGCCCCACCCATAATGATTATTAACTGAATCTTTGAAATATTAAGTGAGACAACTCAAATAAATGTTTTCTTTTTAAGAGTTCCCATGGTATGTAGTATCTCTTCACAGCAATAAAATCCTAACAAAGACAGATGTGGGTACCAGGGGCTAGGATATTTCTGTGAGAGGCTGGCCCTATCATAAAATTTCTTTGATTATTTTTTTATGAGTATAGTTGATCTGCTAGCTTGTGTCTCCCGTTATGTCTATTCATTTTGATTTTTTTCCCTCAGTGCTATAGGCTTTTTAAAGGGCCAAGGAAATGTCTATGTGAACTTCCAATTCAGTTTCCTTCTAAGGAAACTTGATGAATACATTATAATGTCCATGCAATGAAATAATGTGGGAAGCACCAGAATTATATGACTATATTGTCAAAGAAGCAGACATTTACAATGTGCTTATCACACTTCCTGTTTAACACAGTTATGATGTAGGACTTTGCATCGACCCCTGAGAGAACTTGAGCAAGCCTGAAGCAGTTGGCTAGAACTCCTTGCACCAAGGCTGTTTTGGTACTCCTGCTGTTTTGATAGCACACCTCATGACAGCACACCTCATGACAACACACAGCTCGTAGGGAGGAGCTAAGCCTAAAATTCCTGTAATTTTCCACTGTGCTGTAAGTCAGTATTTAAGACCATTCTTTCCCCTCAGTAAACTGCATTTGGCATTTGGTGTTCCGTCATTGCCATTGAATGAATGACCCTCTGTCTTGTCTTTATTTCAATCTCTAGGCCTTCGCCCGATTTGTGGAACACATCCTGGCACAGGTGCTACAAGTGTAGGTCCCACCAAGATTGGGAAAGAAAGGATCATCTATGAGATGAGATCACCCTTGAAGGCTGGCCCGCAAAAGTAAGTGAATGAGGGTGTATTGAAGGATGAGTGCCAGTAACTGTAAGGAAATGCTCAGTGGACTATTAGTGGCCCTATTGAAAGACAGGGCAATAGGACTAAAACAAGACAGGTAAAGAATTCATTGCAACAATTTCAAATTAAAAATGGCAGAGATGAATAGGACTTTTGAGGAATTACAAGATTTAGAATCTGAACAATCTATCAGGGGAAAAGAGGGATCCTAACTAAGAGATGATAGTCATGCTATAACTGATGAACTGGATACTTTGGAATCAGAAACTGAAGCTGGTGAGCGCATATGCCAACTGCCAAGACACAATCCCTTTTGTGATTCTGATTCTTTTTGTAGGTCCTCTGTACTTCGAGTGTTAAAAGAAGAAGCGAAAAATTTAATAACCAAGGTAGAAGCGTTAGAAAAGGAAAGACAAGTGTTTCCAGTGATTGAGACACTGAATCTGGAGGATACCATGGTAAGGGAGCACAGCCCATTAAATTTTAAGTATATAAAACAGCTTAAAGAGGCTTTCACTGTTTATGGGCCCCATTATCCTTTTACTCAGACAATTTTTGATTCTTTTGCAGCATTAAATTGCACCCTTAGTGATTGGATGCAGTTCTATAGACTTGTGCTGAGTGGGGGTGACTATTTGCTCTGGAGAGGCAAATTTCAAAAATTTTGCAAGGAAACCACACAAAGTAATGCTGCTACTGGATTTCCTGCTAGGAATTTAGATATGCTCACACGCACTAGGCACTATTCTACACTTGCACCTCAAATTCTTTTTGACCCAACAGTCCATGCACAAAATGCTGTTGCTGCTACTAGACCTTGCCAAGCCCTGCCTAATAAGGCTGCAGGAGATCAACTATCTAAGGTATGGCAGGGACTGTCTGAGCCCTATGCAGATTTTTCAGACCGCCTCCTACAGCTGCCAGGCCACATATTTGGTGATGTTGGAAATGCCGTGCCCATTGTTAAACAATTCACATTTGAAAATGCAAACAAGTTTTATAAAGAGGCTTTAAGTCCCCATAAGGCCAAAAGTCTTAATGAGTGTGTATGCATATGTTGGGACATAGATCGTCATCACATTATGGGCCAGGTTATAGCTTCAGTCATGCAAATAGGTGGGAAGGATGGAGGAGCCAGACAAAAGAATTGCTTTGTGTGTGGACAACCAGGATATTTCAAAAGGAATTGCTGTGGCTCCAAAATGTACTACTCAGTTTCCTAAATGGTCAGCTGATAGACATACAGGTCTTTTTCCAACTTTTGTAATAACTCATAACTCTGTTAATCTTTGGGGAAGAGATGTGCTTTGGCCATGTGAGCAGTTCTTACTACTGAGCCTGTGAAAAATATGCTGGCTGACCAAGGTTATATACAAGGAAGAGGACTGGGTAAATTCCCCCAAGGTGACCCTCAGTCTGTTGTATCTAAAAATTTAATTATCAAAAGCGCGTGAGATCACTCTGAGCTGGGAAATTTTCCCTAGGGGCTATTGCTATGCACCTTGGTCCCATTTCTATTATCTGAAAAACTGATGACCCAGTATGGGTGGAGCAATGGCCACTATCTATTGAGAAATTACAGACTGCACATCAATTTCTAAAGGAACAATTAGAGGCAGGACATATTGTTCCTTCTACTTCCCCATTGAATACTCCAATCTTTGTTATAAAGAAAAAAATCTGGAAAATGGAGACTCCTACAAGATTTCTGAGCTGTTAATGATTGCATGCAACTTATGGGAACCACATACCTGGCTTACCATCCCCTGTAGGTATCCTCAAGGTTATCATTTGTTATTTATAGAGCTAATAGATTACATTTTTAGCATTGCCTTGCATCCTGAGGGTAGTGAGCGATTTGCACCTGGCATACCTTCTATTAATTTTAAAAAGCCTTATAAGAGATATCAATGGGTGGTGTTGCTTCAAGGAATGGCCAATGACCCACAATTTGTCAAATTTATGTATCATTGGCCATTGCCTCCATTACAGAGAAATTTCAATCCCTGTATATTTTACATTAAGTGGATGATATTTTTTTAGCCAGCCCGGATTCTAAGGAAATGAAATAGGCTTCTGGAGAAATACAACATAATTTTCAACTAGCTGGCTTAAGAATAGCCCCAGAAATTGTGCAACAAGAATTTCCCTATCAATACCTTGGTCACCAATTGTTATATTCTGGTATCGGTCCTCAAAAGATTACTTTAAGCCTGGATAATCTGACCAAAATTAATGATTTTCAAAAATTATTGGTAGATACAAATTGGGTTTAATCTAGTTTGGCCCTAACCACTGGACAGCTTAGACCCTTATCTGATATTTTACAAGGAGATTCTGATCTCACTTCTCCTCACTCCTTAATGCCTGCTGCATGAGAATACATACAATATTTGGCAAATGGATGTCACTCACCTGCCTTAAGCTAGAAAATTAAAATATATGAAAGTTTCGTGGATACATATTTAAGGTGGTTTTGCATTTCTAACCTGGGGAGAAAAGATTAAAGATGTCATGTCTCATTGTTTACAGGCCTTTGCCTATATGGTGTTCCTGATATCTTAAAACAGACAATGGCCCCACATATGCTAGTCATCACTTCTTGGCCTTTTGCAAGGAACATCATATCAATCATGCATTTGGCATCCCACACAACTCTATGGGACAAGCCATCGTGAAACACACTCATGCCACACTTAAACAATATTTTAATAAAATAAAAAGGGGGGAATATAGGCTCTTCCTCAATTCTCAATTATCCACTATACTTTTTAATTTAAATTTTTTGACTGTAGATAAAAATAACTTGCCTGCCATGGAGAAACATTGGAACAAACCCTCCCAAACATTGGGATGGGTCAGATGGAAAGACATAATTACACGACTATGTCAACCGCCCACCCCCACTATTAGCTAGGGTCTGAGGGGCTGTTTGTGTTTTTCCCCGAGAAACAGAGAAACCTATTTGGATACCAGAATGACATGTTTGTCCTGTGGATCCTAACCAGGATCCTAATCCTGCTATACTGGAATCCCTGGCCCATGTAGGAACAAGTGGTTTGGGCCTTGGTGAGGAACCCCACATCCTGATGCCAGTTAGTCAGGAGAGAACATTCCCTGCCACTACTGGTTGCCAATGTGCCAATAGAAACTTCATTACTGAGTAATTTGACCTTCCTGACTCAGGGGAGCCTTGGCTTCCAGAGAGTGCTTAATTTTTCTCAATTGCCCAATGGGTGATTCTTGTTTTTATGCATAGCTTTGAGTAATGCCTCCCTTGCTGATTTTCACCCCAATGCCAGCATGAGCAATTGCTGGGGACTCAGAGAGGTCCTATAACATAAACTTCCAGAAGGAACAGGAAGATGCTGCTATGTGACCCCTATATCAGGGCTCCTATGCTGGAAGCTCCCCAGGAAGTTATGACTTGCATAGGCACTTGCCTGGAGACACTGTGCTCCACCTTTAAAGGATCCTTGGGGATGGAAAAGTCTTTCAATAGTTCTTCCACAACCTTCTTCCTGAGCAATTTATGGTCCCCGTGAGACACCAGTGCCCTGGTAGTTCCAGTTCCTGACCTCGCCCCAATGATAACGGAAGACCGACCTGGGGGGAGAAGAAATTATCCTCTACAGCCAAGAAGGGACTTTGATTTCACTGCTGCCATCATTCCTGTCATTGCTGTGTAGGTGACTGTCGCTGTCATTGCAGGGATTGCTGTCGCTCAGTTCGCTGCCAATGTAGAGACTGTTAACCAGCTGGCGGGCAGAATCAGTGAAGCCCTAACTGCAGAGAATGCCCTCCTTGAATGCTCTTATTGGTTTTGGACTCTCATATTCAGTTTTAACTCTGATTTAAATCAGAAAACTGCCTCACTTCAGGAACAATTAGGGGTTTTGGGTTGGTACAGCAGGCCTCCTGCTTTCATTCTGTCATTCCTCTTGTATCACCTTGATTGGAATGCAAATGTCTCTGTAGGGGTCAACAGCCTCAATGTTGGCAGGGCCTTGTCTTTTGTAAATTTTACCAGTGTTTTGGCTGACCAAAGAGTAGAGGTCAAGAAGACCTGAATTACTCTTATTTCAGCAGATGGCAGGTGTAATGCCATGGCCCAGATTGGAGGTTGCTCACAGATTTTGAATGGCACATTGTCTCTCAGCAAGTTGGAGCCAGTATTGGTTGGCGTAGGGATTCTTGTGCTATGCATGGTCTGACAGTTCTTTTCACAAAAGAAACACAGTCTGGCCCATGGCTCTCCCAATAATCATGAGGTCTGTTAACAGATGCTGCAGAAATGAGGTACCCCCATGACGGGCAACTTGCAGTGAAACCCCCCCCCCAGCCTAAAACATGAGGTTGCTGGGGCCCCTGAAGACCGTTAAGGGGTGCCACACTCTGCGAGACCTAAGCTAGGGGTCTCTCATAGAAAATAAAAAAGGGGGAATTGTAAGAATTAAGACCTAGACTAAGAATTTACTCCCCCTCCTTCTGCCCTCAGGGCAGGCATCTGTAACAGCTGGAAAACAGGAGACATGTTTTGTAATGCAAAATGCTATTGTTCCTTTGGCTTCTGCAACCCTGAATGCACACTAACCTGTTCTTGGAACCTGAGATGACTAACCACAGGCTCTGGTTCCCCCTCCTCCATCTAGTGCTGTGGTACGTAAGCTAGCCCCCAGACTAAAAGGAAAATAATGAAGAACCTTCTTAATATAAAGCAAGAGTCCTGTGTTCTCAACATCTACACAATCCCCAGCTTCTCGGGCTTTGACAGTGCAGGCGCCACACAGAGATGTGTCATTAGATAGCTACACACCTTGTTAAGTGCCAAGTCACTAGTTAGCCACACAAATAAGCCATTAGTTAGCCCACCCACACAAAGCCACTAGTTGCTACATACACTCAGTCACAAGTTAGTCACACACCTAAGACATTAGTTAGCCATACAGGTAGGAAATGAAGTATGCAAGGTCATCCATAAACAGGCAGCAGTGGGACACAGATTTAATCCCACCTCTGAGGAGAAAGATACATGTATCTATTAGCTCAATGCCACTCTGGCCTACTAGAGAAAGAGCGATTGGAGAAAAAGGGAGAGAGTTAGGGAGCTATCTACAGAGAAACATAGGGAGAGGAAGAGGGAAAGCCATTAATAAGGGGAGAGAGGGAGGGAGAGAGAAAGACTCCACCTAAAAGAGAAACTGCTACCAGAAATGTTATCCCAGCATTGAGATGGCATGCCTTTAATCCCAGCACTGTCCATGGTGAGATAGGAGGGAAATGGCTGGACAGAGGGGAATATAATGTGGGAGGAGACAGGAGGGCTTGCAGTGAGGGTGTTCAGTCTGAGCAGTCATTCTGAGCTTTCATAAAGACAGCCGTCAATCGAGCAGGCATTGTGACAACAGGATCGGTCCTTTGGTCTGAACACTGGTAGAGGTAAGAACTCTAGAGGCTCACATGGCTGTGCTTCTGAGATCCATCAGCTTTCACCCTCTGAGAGCTGACTCCAAATTTTATTATTAATATCTATCAGAACTTGTGCTGCAAATGTTGTTCTCTCTAGGGAAGTGTGACTTTTTTTGAAGTCATTATAGGCAAGTTTTCAACATATTAAAAATATGTTATTTTGATTTTCAAAACTATCAATTATTGGTATATTTTTAATATCTGATTTAAGTGCATTATTGCTTTTATCTGTGATTGTTTATGCTGTCCAATATTTCTAGGTTTTACGTGTTTCATTTCCTTTCCCTCATGTGATGATGATTATTTATTTCTGTGTAGAAAAATCTCCTGTAGTTTAGGCTTGCCTCATTAATGTAATTGATAATTGCACTAAATTTTTTTTGGTATTTTGGCAGAAAAATTTTCTACAGATACTCAACCATTTATAGAATGTAACAAATAAGGACGATAAATATTGTATTCTCAAAGTAAGCTGCTTCCCTTTTTTTAGAGCAATCTTGATCAAATATCAGTTCCCTTTAAGTTGGTTGCAGTTTTTTGTGGGGGGAATATATGACAATGGCAGGCAATAATTTTAGTCAATAGAAATGTAACATCTCAAGGGCAACAATTGAGGGAAATGTCAGGTAACAGTGCCTTAGAGCCTAACGTATTTTGAGGCTATATATATATATATATTTAACATGTTGATCCCAGTTCCCACTCCCTCCCTCCCGCTGACATTCCCCCCCTCATTTGTACCCTGACCTCCCTCCCCTCCCATCCCACAATATACATTCCACAGGTAGGGCTATGCTATCCAGGTGGGGTCATGAAGATCTGTCAAGTAATTTGAAGTAGGGACTAGGACTTCTCTCACTAGGTTAAGGCCATATCGCTCCATGTGGGATATGTCTGCAAGGTCATTTTGTGCACCATGAATACATCCCGGGCCCACTCTATCAGGTCACTTAGACTACTCAGTCCTTCTAGCTGAGATCCATATTTAGTGGGTTCTGAGTCAGTCCCATGCTGTATTCCCAGCTATAAATCTGGGGGGGGGGCAATTAGCTCCTCCTAGTTCAGGTCAGCTGTCTTTAGGTGTTTGTGCAATCTGCTCTTGTTGTCACTCTCTGCATCTGGATTCTAGTATGACTCACTGTTTAGTTATGGGTGTTTTATTCTGTTTCAAACAGGGACTAGATCAGGACTCCATGATGGTGGATAAGTCAGTTGTTGATCACACTATTAGGGAAGGACATTTATGGTAGCCTTTTCAAGATTGCTCTAATTATTAGTTGGAATCAGTCTTGTAGGTCTCTAGAACTTTATTTTTGTTCAGTTTTCTCTTCAAACCTGTAATGGATGCCTCTTTTATGTTCCCTTTGTCTCTCTGTCTCACTGCCTCTCTCTCTCTCTTCTGTCTTTATTCCTATGCAGACTGAATCTTCCTAGTCACACATGCTTTCCTCTCTTCCCTTTCACTTTCTCCCATTTCTTTCTCCATTCACTGCCCCCTCCATTTCCCATGTGCTCTGGGGATCTTCTCCTTTCCCCCATGTGTGAGGGACCTTATAGGAATCTCTGTAGTCTTCTACACACCGTCATCCAATTGTTCCAGCACCATTTGTTGAATATGCTGTCCTCGCCCCCATTGTATAATTTTAGCTGTTTTGTCGAAAATCAGATGTTCATAGGTGTGTGGGTTAATATCGGGATTTTCATTTTGATTCCATTGGTCTACCTGTCTATTTTTTTGCCAATACCAGGCTGTTTTCAGAACTATAGCTCTGTATTAGAGCTTAAAGTCAGGAATGATGATGCCTCCTGAAGTTCTTTTATTGTAAAGGGTTGTTTTGGCTATCCTGGGTCTTTTGTTTTTCCATATAAAGTTGATTATTATCCTTTCAAGGTCAGTGATTGAGTGGGATTTTAATGGTGATTGCACTGAATCTGTAGATTGCTTGCGGGGCATCTAGGTTGTTTTCAGGTTCTTGCTACAAACATAGTTGAACAGATCTTTTTGTTGTATGGGTGTTGTTCATTTAGATATATGCCAAAGAGTGGGATTGCCAGATCCAGTAATTGACTGATTTTGATTTTGCTGAGCAACCACCATAATTATCTCCAAAATGGCAGTACAAATTTGAAATCCCAACAGCATTTGAGGAGGGTTCCCCTTTCTCCACATCCTCTCCATCATAAGTTGTCATTGGTGTTAATTATTTTAGCAATTCTACCAGGAATAAGACATTATCTAAGAGTTGTTTTTATTTGCATTTCCCTGATAGCTAATGATGATGAGCACTGTCTTAAGTGTCTTTCAGCCTTTTCTATTTCCTCTATTGAGAATTCTTTATTCAGTTCTATACCCCATTTTTTTTTTTTTTTTTTAATAAGGCGATTTGGTGTTTTGGTGACTAACTTCGTGTTTTCTCTGTATATGTTTGAGATCATCTCTCTGTCAGATATAGGGTAATAGAAGACCATTTCCCAGTCTGTGGGCTGCTGTGTGGTCTCATCAACTATGTCCTTTGCCTTACATAAGCTTCTCAGTCTTTCTGCAGTCTTATATACACACCAACAGCCAGTTATGCCAGCAACATTTGTTAAAGATGAGTTCCTCCTCCCATTGTATAGTTTTAGCTGTTTTGTTTTGTCAAAACTCAGATGATCATAGGTGGGTGGGTTATTATCAGGGTTTTTGATTTAATTCTTTTTGTCTACCTATGTGTCAATACAAAGCTGTTTTCAGAACTATAGTTCTATAGTACAGTTTGAAGTTGAGGATGGTGATGCATCATGAATTTTTTTTTTATTGTACCTGTTTGTTTTGGCTATTCTCAGTCTTTTGTTTTTCCATTCAATACAGGTTATTATACTTTCAAGGTAAGTGGAGAATTGTGATGGGATTTTGATGGGGATTGCAATGAATTTTTAGGTTTCTTTTGGCAAGATTTCTATCTTTACTATATTTATCCTACCTATCCATGAGCATGGTAGATCTTTCTGTTTTATGGTATCTTCTTTAATTATATCTTTAAAGACCCAATGTTCTTGCTATATAAATCTTTCACATGTTTGGTAAGCATTAAAGATAATTTATGTTGTTTGTGGCTATTGTAATGGGTAATATTTCTCTGATTTCTTTCTGAGCTCCTTTGTCATCTGTATATTGTAGGGCTACTGATTTTTTTTTTTTTTTTTTACCTTCTCTTGTATCCTGCTAGTTTGCTGAATGTTTATGTCAGCTGTAGCAGTTCCCTGGTAGAGCTTTTTGTGTCCTTTATGTAAATTGTCATATCATGTGCAAATAGTGATAGTTTGACTTCTTACTTTTCAATTTGCATCCTGTTGATCTCCTGTTGTTGTTTGACTCCTTTTGCAAGAACTTCAAGTACATTATTGAAGAGCTATGTACAGAGAACAGACTCATCTTGTTCCTGATTTTAGAGGAATCACCTTAAGTTTCTCTGCATTCTGTTTGATGTTGGCTGTTGGTTTACTTGTTTATTCCTGTCTCTCCAAGACCTTTATCATGAAATGGGGTTGAATTTTGTCAAAGGCTTTTTCAGCATCCAGTAAGATGATCATGTGGTTTTTCTTTTTCAGTTTGTTTATGTGGTTGATCACATTGATAGATTTTCAAATGATAATGTAGAGAGCTGTAAAGTGCCATGCCTTAAAGATGGCGCTGGCTTCCCCCTTCCACCTTCCAGATGGTGAGCGCTCTCTGTCATAAACAAGTCCTTATTTGGCTAAGCCTGTTCAGCTTGCCTGCTTCCCTATAAGAGCAGCCTATCTGCAGGGTCCACATTGCTCACTAGAGTTGTTTAGCGCAAGGGTATTTAACTCTGTTTCCCCGGAGTTAGAAGAAGCATGTTCAAGGATCATGATTAAACTACTAGAAGAAGATCTCCCCTGAGTTGTGTCTTCCTTGTTGATTGAGGTTGGGCGTGACAGGATAAGCCATCCCTGCAATGCAGGGATGAAGCCTCCTTTGTCATTGTGGATGATTTCCCTGATGTGTGCCTGGATTGGATTTGCTAGTATTTTATTGAGGAGTTTTTCATTTGTGTTCATGAGGGATATTAGTCTGTAGTTCTCTTCCTTATTTGTATCTTTTTGTGTCTTGGGTACCTAGGTACTTGTGGCCTCATAGAGTTTGGTAATGAGCCTTCTGTTCCTATTGTGTGGAACTATTGAGGAATATTGGTATTCGCTCTTTGGATTTCTGGTAGAAGTCTGCACTGCAGCCATCTTGCCCAGGGCTTTTTTTGGTTGGGAGGGTTTTGATGACTGCCTCAATTATGTTAGACTCTATTGGTCTATTATCCAGAGGTTCCTCTCTCCCACAGCAGTGGGGCCTGGCTGGGACCCCAGGCCCTGCACCACAGTGCACTACAGGGACAGCCCAAGAGAAGGGACAATGTGCCTTCTATCCAATCCACAAAAACCCACACAACCTTGGAGAGAGAGAATTTGAGAGCATGTGTGGGAGGAGCAGAGAGAGCTTGACGATTGCACTGAGCATGCCCTGTTCAAGGAGCCAGAAGTGGAGATCAGGTCATGCGTAGTGTGCTCATTTTTGTTTGGGGGGGTTGTGCGTGGGGGAAGGGGTCACAGCGAGGCAGGCGGGGATAGTGTGCATGGGCTAATGTGTTTGTAGGGTTTTCTAAACTGACTGTCAAAGTGCACTATTAATGGCGAAAGGCTATATTAATGAGAGGTGAGGGGTGTGTTGCACATGACATGAGCCAGTCGGTAGCTCCAGGAGGGCATGGAGGGGGCTTATAGAGACAAATCAGGTGAAAGGGGAAGTGGATGGAAAGGAAGCTGGAGGGGTGGTGTGGAGGGATTGAAAGCATGCTGTGCACATGCTAGCTAGGGATAGCCACATCAGAGTCTCAAGGATGACAGTGTCTCTGCCCCTTGAGTTAATGATATCAAGGTGGCAAGACATGGGGAGGCCCCCTGGGACCCCGGGCCCTACACCACAGTGCACTACAGGGACAGCCCAAGCAAAGGGACAATGTACCTTCTTACTAATCAACCAAAACCCATACAACCTAGGAGAGAGAGTATTTGAGAGCACCTGGGGAAGAGCAGAGTGAGTTTGAGACTTGAACTGAGCATGCTCTGTTCTAGGATACCAGGTGGGCCTGAAGCACTGCACCATCCACCACAAACAGAGCAGTATGTGCCCAAATGAAGTAGAGCTGTGCATGAATTGAAGGTGAGGGCAGCCAGGCCCAAGGGAGGGGACTGCAGAAGGCCTGTTTGCTGGGCTGTGGTGGTGGCCTGGTGTGGTGAACTCGCCTAAGCCATGGCTCAACAGAGAGTGGCAGTGGCAGTAGAGCTGGGATGAGTCATCAGTGCTGTGCTGAAAAGATGGCAGGGCTGTGAGTGGGCTGGGGCTGTGAGTGGCCTGCACTAGTGCTGGTGATTCTGAGTTTGCAACCTAGGAATGAGTGGTGCAGCTACTGCTTGCTGGGCCTGTTTTCTGCCCACTCATAACACCTTGGGCTTACACATTTCCTCCTGGGTCTCCCTTTTTTGGTAGGGGCCTCCTTCCTGCTGCATGAGGCACAGAATGGACCCCATATCTAGCATTGCAAGATTACAGCAGACACACCTACCACTGCCTAAGCTCCTGGCACTAGACTCCTGCATGGTAGTCCTTGTCATACCACTGCCTCTGTGAAGGTGCTGCAATGGAGTAAGGGCCCATGGCTGGAGATACGGGTGCTCCTGGAACTTATCTGGTCCATACCGTTGCTTACAGCTCCATCCAGTGGTGCCTCTGTGGCCAGATATGCTGCTCGAGCCCAGGCCACCAGGAGAGCTGCAGGGCTAAACCAAGTGCCATTCCAGGCCAGATCATACAAACTGTGGCTACCTTGGTTGAACTCCAAAGCTGATTGCTCACTAGTTTCCTCTCTCTTTGGTCTGCTCGACTAAGGGACAGAGGAGGGGCACTGAGGTCCCATGTGTGGGAGGATGCTTTAGCTTCACACACTTGATGGATTTTGGTTGCGGCTTTGGCCAGTGGTTCTGCTCAGATTTCTCCTAATAGTTGTAAACTCACCATTGTTCCCTGGCTGCTTAGAAACTTGCATCTGGAATTTCTTTTCAACTGAGAGCCATTTGTGTCCAAGTGTTTGTAATGAACCCCATGAATGCTACTGCTCTCTACATTTCCACCAATCGCCTAGTGCTCAACCATGACCCTGGAGACCCCAAGGCATTTCAAGAGATTATCAGGATCCTGCCTTACTTGTGACAGTCTCTCTCTTCCTGTGTTTGTGGACATTTGCTACAAGATCCTATTGCACCCACCAAATCCACCTGTCAACAATATGTCTGCAAAACATGTAAAGGCAAGAAAATGATAATGAAAACTTCATGTAGCTAGTGCATAGACTATGAGCACTTTGAGGGAAACAAGCAGTTAAGCATCCTGGTAAACTGTTACAAGAAACTATGTGAATATATAACCCAGACTAGACTGGCACAGGACATAAGACAAACAGTTGATTGTTCTTTTGATACTTTAGCTTTACTCAATGAAGGATCATTGTTTTGTGAGGACATAGAGAAACCTTCAGACTCATCCTTCACTCTGTGTTTGACACAGTCCCCATTTCCTTCAACCTCAGAACCCATAGCAGATCCCCATGCTAATTTATCTCCAAAGTCTGAAAGTGCCCTCAGCATTGCTATTGGCAGTTCTGTTGTCAATGGTTTGCCTACTTACAAAGGGCTTCAATAGATAGATTTGGTATAAATATCCCCTCACCCGAACATCCAAATATGATCGACATGTATAATACTGTTGATATAAAAACTGAGCATCTGTATGAGAGCCTGTCACATGTCTGTGACACGGTAGCCACTGATTCGTTCTCCACAAGTATTGATATCTGGAGTTTCTGTGAAGAGCCAAAACCTGGTGACTCTCCTTTGCTGAGTGATGAGAAAGTAATCCGCAGTTTAGAAACTGTTTCAAATACAGAGGTTGGATGTCCAAATTTGGAAGCCACTCTATCCAGTGAACCTTTTTTGCAGCTTTCTTCCAAGTCTCTTAGCCATAATATTTTTATATCTACCAGCCCTATACCCCATGTGTTATCATGTACAGCAGCAACTCCAAAGGTAGCAAAGTTGAATCGAAAAAGAACCAGATATGAAAGATACAGTGAAAAGGTTCAGCCACTTCCAATTTCTACCATAATCAGAGGCACAACCCTTGGGGCATCTGCTCCTGAGACGGTGAAGCATGAAAGGAAAATCTTCCTTCAACCTATAGCTACTGTTTCCAATTGAGGTACAGCACCCAAGACCACCAAAAACTGTACTTTTATCTACTAAAAGCATGAAAAATTGTCATGAACATGGATCCAAGAAATCCCACTCTAAATCCAAGCCAGGTATTCTTTAAAAAGACTAGGCAGGAAAGGCAAAGATTCTTAGTCATCATGTTATTCCAGGAAGTCCTACCAAGTCTGTGTGCAAAAAGCCCCAGGGAAAGAAAGGATGTAAATGTGGGCATGCTATGCAAAATCCAGGTAATCTTACATGCAGCAGCCAGTACTGACATTGTTACTCTAACCAGAAAGCCTGCATTCATTGCAGATGCTGAAGGCTGCCAGAACTCCTACCCGGCCAATGGGGAGAAGAAGCTGGAGGCATTTGCTGTGCCAGTGAAGGCCTTGGAGCAGAGCAGACTCACATTGGGTGTTAATGTGACCAGCAATGCTGTGTGCAACACAAGTACCAGTACCAGTGTTATCAATGTCACAGGGTCCCCAGTAATGACATCTTTAGCTGCCAGTACAAATGATAACAAAAGTTTGAATGAAGCTATGGATATGAGATTTGAATGTTAACTCAATGGGTCTTGAAGCCTACCCTTGGTAGGAAATAGCTACAGTTTTATGGCAGCTATTCTGTTGGTTTAACTTGCCGGAATTCCTGCATATAGATCACTTGTATCATGTGTTTTCATTGCTAAGTTATATGTGTTAGTGTCGTGGAAACAGTGTGCAGATAATGGAGGAGTACCCTACAATTATATGTTCTTAGTTCTTACAGAACCTGAGAGTTTGAGAACAAATGCTGATGCAAGATGCAACTGATTTATAGAAAATGAACTTTGGCAAGGAAAATAACCTCATTGTTTTTGATCATGCTTTGTGCATAATCAAAGTTGATGATTAAATATAAGGAAGTAGCATCAAGTAAGTTCATCAGGATTGTGCTAGTTTTTTTTTTTTTTTTTTTTTTTTTTTTTTAAATAGTGATTAGTTTATCAGGCACAGCCTTCTGATTTCTGATGCCACAGAGAACTTTCTCCTGTTGAAAATTTGATGTGTTCAGATCAACTTTTCCACTGACATAATACCGATTATGATCATGAAAATTGGCTACTGGCGTGTATGAAGCAGTTCTTAAATCAGCAGCATCAGCAGCATTATGAAAGAAAATTTCCCACTCATTAGGATGTCTTAAGAAATCTGTCTTTTACCTATATAATAAGAATTTTGTGACTCTAAAGAAAGAAATTAAAGAAGATACCAGAAAATGGAAAGATCTCCCATGCTCGTGGTTAGGTAGGATTAACATATTAAAAATGGCAATCTTACCAAAAGTAATTTACAGATTCAATGCAATCCCCATTAAAATCCCACCACAATTCTTCACCGACCTTGAAAGGATAATAATCAACTTTATATGGAAAAACAAAAGACCCAGGATAGCCAAAACAAACCTATACAATAAAAGAACTTCAGGAGGCATCACCATTCCTGACTTTAAGCTTTACTACAGAGCTATAGTTCTGAAAACAGCCTGGTATTGGCATAAAAATAGACAGGAAGACCAATGGAATCGAATTGAAAATCCTGATTTAACCCACGCACCTATGAACACCTGATTTTCGACAAAACAGCTAAAATTATACAATGGGGCATGGACAGTATCTTCAACAAATGGTGCTGGCACAACAGGATGAGGGCGTATAGAAGACTGCAGATAGACCCATGTCTGTCGCCATGCACAAAACACAAGTCCAAATGGATCAAAGACCTCAACATCAATCCAGCCACATTGAACCTCTTAGAAGAGAAAGTAGGAGGTACCCTTGAACAAATTGGTATAGGAGACCGCTTCTTGAATATAACTCCAGGGGCACAGACACTGAAAGAAACAGTTAATAAATGGGACCTATTCAAACTTAGAAGCTTCTGTAAGGCAAAGGACACAGTCGATAAGACCAAACGGCAGCCCACAGACTGGGAAAAGATTTTCACCAATCCTATATCCGACAAAGGGCTGATCTCCAAAATATACAAAGAACTCAAGAAGCTAGCCAACAAAACACCAAATAACCCTATTAAAAAATGGGGTACAGAACTGAAGAAAGAATTCTCAATAGAGGAAATCAAAAAGGCTGAAAGACACTTAAGAAAATGCTCCACATCCTTAGCTATCAGGGAAATGCAAATCAAAACAACCTTGAGATACCATCTTACCCCTGCCAGAATGGCTAAAATTAGAAACACCAAAGATGACTCATGTTGGAGAGGATGCGGAGAAAGGGGAACATTCCTCCACTGCTGGTGGGAGTGCAAACTCATACAGCCATTTTGGAGATCAGTATGGCGGTTCCTCAGGAAAATGGGAATTAGTTTACCACAGGACCCAGCAATCCCCCTCTTAGGCATATACCCAAAGGATTCACATCCATGCAACAAAGACATCTGTTCAGCTATGTTCATAGCAACACTATGTGTAATAGCAAGAACCTGGAAGCAACCTAGATGCCCCTCAATTGAACAATGGTTAATGAAGATGTGGCACATCTACACAATGGAATTCTACTCTGCAGAAAAAAATAATGGTATCTTGAAATGTGCAGGCAAGTGGATGGCACTTGAAGAAACCATCCTGAATGAGGTAACCCAGTCACAAAGAGAGGAACACAGTATGTACTCACTCATATATGGATTTTAGACCTACATCAAAGGATCACCAGCCTATAATTCACATCACCAGATGAACTAGGATACAAGGTGTATTCTAAGAGATTCATATAAAGTCCCTCACAGAACTGGGAAGGGACAAGTCCCTCAGAGCTCAGGTGAAGTGGGGGAGGACAGCGAATGGAGAGAGAAGTAGGAGAAAATGAGGGGGAGGAAAGGAAAACATGTGTGACCAGGAATATTGAGCCTGGTTAGGAATAGAAGATAGGAAAGAGAGAGAGACAGACAGAGACAGAGAGAGAGAACATAAAAGAGGGAGCCAATATTGGTTTGAAGATAAAATTGAACACAACGAAAGGTCGAGAGAACTATAAGACTGCTCCCAACTAACAAGTTGAGCTTCCGTGGAAAGGCTATCATAAATACCCTTCCCAGAGAGTGAGATCAACAACTAACTTATCCAGGGAGCCCTCAACTAATGCCTGTTGAAAACAGGATCAAACACCCATACATAAACACTGAGTCAAACTAGAACCCAGATGCAGATGGAGAGGACAAGACCATGCTGCAGAAACACATAGAGACACCTTACCTGAACAAGGAGGAGCTAATGGCCACTAGACTGATAGCTGGGAAGCCAGCATGGGACTGACTCATGCCCCCCTGAATATGGGTCTCAGGCAGAAGGACTGAGCAGTCTAAGAGACCTCAGACAGTGCAGCCAGGATGTATCCCTGGTGCACAAAAGGACTTTGGGAACATATCCCCCATGGAGGGATAACTGCCTTAATCTAGAGACAGGAGAGAAGCCCTAGTCCCTACTTCACATGACCTCTCAGATCTACATGACCCCAACTGGATGGCATTCCCCTACATATGGTATTGGGGTGGGGGGAAGGGAGAGGAGGGTGTTTAGTGTGCATGTGAGAGGGCAGAGAAGGTAAAAGGGAGGGAAGGAAGGAGGAAGGAAGGGAGGGATGAAGGGAGGGAGGGAGAGAGAGGCAACTGGGATCGACATGTAAAATAATAGATTATATTAAAAAATGCTTTGACTCCAAAATTTAAGTTGAAGAACACGTTACTGGGGAAAAGCATTTCTATTTTTGTTTCCATAGAAAATGAAAAGATGTGGATTCCTACCAGACTAATGCAGTTTGATCACGCCAGACTGCCTGAAACAGAATACAAGGGGATCCTACATTCAGCACAGCTGGACAAAGTAGCCCTACAGACCACTGCCAGGACTTCTGAATCTTCTTTGTATCCCCCATGACAGCGCCTCTTACCAGCAGGAAGTAGTTTGGAAAGAACGACGTCCACATTCCCAAATATTGTGTTTAAATGTTTGTTTTCATTTAATTGGACTTTGTTATATAAAATAAAATGAAATAAAAATTAAAAAAAAAAAAAGAAACCAAGCTAAGGATGGGCATTCATAACTAAAAAAAGACTAAAGTGATGTATAATGCCTAACATGTTCAAAAAATTAGTTAATGGATATAGGTTTCCTCTTTCATGATTTCTTCCCTATTACCTGATATCAAGATGAGAAAACGGGATTTAAAATACATACAGGTTTAGAAATGTGGATGAACAAAATTATGGCAAATTCATTGCCATGACCTATGTCAGTTTTCTGATAACATAGTTCCTCCTAGAGGAATACTCAAGGGTATAACCTTCTTGTGAAAAACAATGAACAATCACAAACTCACACAATGACATCACATAATTAAAATTAAATCAAATCTCCAAACAGATTTCCATATTTGAATATTTTTCTCTAATGAGTACTCAATCCTGTAACCATTGTGTTGAGGGTCTTAAAGTTTTCAAAGTTTTCCTGCAACATTAATTATTCCATGTAAAAGAAAGTAAGCATGAAGGATTGGGATTAGAGATAGCAATCCATCTGAAAGATCTACCACACTCTACCACATTGATTACATATATAGGGTTTCTCTCCAGTATGTGTTCTTATATGTCTTTTAAGATGACCATTAGTTCCAAATGCCCTACCACATTGATTACATACATAAGGTTTCTCTCCAGTATGTGTTCTATGATGAGATTTGAGAGTACTGTCATGTGAAAAGGCCCTACCACATTGATTACATTCATAGGGTTTCTCTCCAGTATATGTTCTATGATGAGACTGGAGATTCCTGGCACGTGAAAACGCTCTACCACATTGATTACATACATAGGGTTTCTCTCTAGTATATGTTCTATGATGAGATTGTAGCGTACTAACTTGTGAAAATGCCCTACCACATTGGTAACATACATAGGGTTTCTCTCCAATATGTGTTCTTTTATGACATACTATATAACTGTATTGTGAAAAACATTTGCCACATAGATTATAGTCTTGTGTTTTCCCTCCAGTATATGTTCTAATATGTCTTTTAAGCATAGTATGTCTTGCAAATGTTTTACCACATTGACTACATTCATAGGTGTTTTTTTTTTTTAACATGTGTGCTCTGTCACTGAGAAGAAGGAAATTGTGACATGCAAAGACTTCACCACACTCTAGACTTCTATATGGTTTCTCTCCAGTATGAATTTTTTTCAAGCCATTGAAGATGCCTGTAACCCACAAAGTTTTTCACACATTCATTGTGTATATTCACAGGATTCACTCCCTTATGACTTCTTTGATTCCTGCAAAGATAATTAGCATATGTAAAACTTTCTCACATGCATAAAACTAAAGAAACTTTCTACATGTATAAAATAAAGTTGTAATTTGGCCTAATTGTAAACAAGAATAAGATCTTGAGTTATACATTCATAATGCTTCTTTAATGTGGTATTGTTTTGTTTTCATTGAAGATACCTGTGGATTCAGAGTAAGAGCTTTATTTCATAGCCCTCAATTATTGCATCTATTTACATAAAATCTCCCACATAATTGAAAAAATTGAAATGATTCAGAGATTTGCCATATTTATACTATTTATCATTTTTTCCTTCATAAAAATCATACTACATTGGCTAAATATACCAGTACAAATGTAAGAATTCACACATTACAACGGTCATATGGGTTTACTACAGTGTAAATTGATGGTATCTTTCAGATGACTTAGGAATACTGATAAATTTGAAAGTTGTTTCACACTCAACACATATCCTCAAAGTGGGGACTACTAAATATCTTTCATTTCTTCTCACTGTCATAAGAGAGGTATGTTGTGTCTTTCTACATTCTAAATTCACTTGGCTTGTATTTAGAATAAACTAAATACTTTTTTTTCCCTACATTTTCTAATACAGAATGTCTCTGTGTAAACCTAGCTATCCTGGAACTCACTTTGTAGACTGGGGTGATCACAACTTTAAGGGATCCAACTTGCTCTTGATCATGAATGTTGGAATTAAAGGTATGGGCCACAACTACACGGCTCTACATATGATATGTTTATGAAACTAAGAAAACAAATAAAAGGCTTCCACATATCATTCACACTTTGACTTTCTTTAAATCAACTTTAAGTTTTCTTCGTAACAATCTTCTTGACACTCATAAACTGACCCTTTCAATATCCATAGCAAAGTCACAAATAGATAAGTAATGCCTGCTTAACTACAGACTCTTTTCTTAGGAGGTCTTGGACATATACTTATCACCTATGCAACATGTATACTGTTTAAAATATCTGAATACAATGGAACTAAACAGACTGGCATATCTACAGAATAGATATCCGGGTGCTATAATTCAAAGGGTGATATCTGTTAAGACATAGTTTCCTTCTCATTTTACACAAATGCCTTGCAAACACAGAAGAGCTACCTTTCACTGAGGTACAGGGTTTTGTGAGAAAATGATAATCATCACTTTAAGCTACACTTTATTTTCACTATTGTTCTTCTTAATATTTTAATTTTTTAAGTGTGACTCTTCAATAAAATTTCCAGGATACATTAAAATATCTGCAGAGCCAAATTTGCATAAATTTGCACATGAAAATTTACCTTCTGTGTCTTCTAGAAGTTTGACAATGATCCTTCGTATTATGGTTATCCCAAATGTAGTCTGAAATAAGAGATAATATATGATGTATTCTTGCAAATTGTACAAAATTTAAGTAATAACTTCAATGAACCTTAGAACCATGCCTCACTCACCCAATTTTCCCTTTTCTTAATCAAATTACAGAATAGTATCAATAATCAAGAAACAGTTGGTCCCTTATTTTAAAACATAAAGGAAAATTCAGTCTTACCTGTAGCAGCGAGATTCCTGTAGGTGACCAGCATCACATTTTTGTAGAGACACTTCTGAGAAGGATTTAGCAAAGCCCACAATTCCTCAGTAAAGTGGATGTGCACATCGTCATAGCTCACTGCATCCTAAAATAACACAAAGAAGTATAATACGTTGTAAATGTAAACTTCTTTGACAATATAGTAATATAATCCTTGGTGTTTCCCTCACTTATTTTACACATGAACATTATGATACATTCACCCAGTCACATTAGAATTAAACTGAATTAGTGGTCCACATGCACCATTTCTTTGGCCATTTAAGTTGCATATACCCTGAGAAAGAAATCCCAATAAACAGACATAAAGGGAGAGGCAAGCTACCAGAACAACACTACTGAGAACACATCAGAAATAAATTGTATGATAGGGAGATTCTATCATAGAAATAACCCAGGTCCTGGAACCAACTTCTGTCTTTGTTAGGTTTTCATTGCTGTGTAAAGACACAGCAGGGTCAGAGAAACACTTACAAGGAAAATATTTAATTAAAGTGTCACACTTAAAATTTCAGAGGTTCTGTTATGTCAGGGGACATGTCAGCATGGAGGCTGCTGCAGTCCTAGAGGATAGAGTCCTTACAGCATGACTCAGAGGTAACAGGGCTTGTCTGACACACTGTGCATCATTCTGAGAATAAGAAACATCAATGCCTGACTCTACCGTGATATGCTTCCTCTAACAGGGAAAGCCCTCTCCAACAAGGACACACCACAACTACTATAACTAGTGGGAACTCACAGAGTATGGAGTGACAGCTAGGGCACCTTCAAGGCAATAAACTGTACCCTTTGAATGTGGTTGACACTTAGGTGACTTGATCTGTTAGGGGGCCCCTTGCAGTGAAACCAGTACCCAACCCAGTTGCTTGAACAGTGTTTTTGGAGTTCACACCTTATAGAGGGATACCTTTCTCAGTTGAGATAAAAGATAGAGAGGCTTGGTTCTTCGTCAGATTTGTATGCTGGACTTTGTTGACTCCTGAATGAGGGCCTTACCCTCTCTGACTATTAAAAGTTGCAAGGAAGGGAGAGTAGTTGGGGAAGAAGAGTGGGAAGGAGGGATTGGTATGTAAAATGAAAACAAATTTAAAAAAATTAAAATAGAAACAAATTTTATTAGAATCATCCACAAAAAGAGACTGGTTTTGCTCTCATTGTTGCTTTGTAATGATGGAAAACCTTAGCCTAATATTTCCTAGGCTCTGCCCCCTAGCAGTGAGAAGGGAAAATGTCATTCTTGACTGTTTACAACAAGGTGGTTTATTGACAGCACCTGTGAGTGAATGAGAACAGGAAAGAAACCTTGTCACACTACCCAGAAGCCCTAGCGAAGGCAGACTTCCTGGGCTAACCCCAGGCTTGAATAGGTCAAATTGATTGGTCCACACTGGATGCTATGAAATGATTGGTTTTTAATGTGTGGGCTTTTTTGTAACCCTATAAAAGCTGTATGAAACCTGTACCCAGGGTTCCTAGTCCTCTACCCCACATGGACTATGGCTGTGGACCCCAGTGCACTGGAATATAAAAAACCTCATGCTTTTTCATCAAGACCGCTTCTTATGAGAGATTTGGGGGGACAACCTTTCCTGAGTTGGGGTGTGAGGGTCCACTCCCTCAGCGGGTCTTTCAGCTTCAGTAACAAAGATTTTGAAAACAAATTCGTTCCCAGTTTTTATATATTTGGATTGTGTGTGAAAGATGTTTCCCATGTGTAATTATTACATACCATAGTAGAGATTTTCAGATACCGTGCATCTTGAGGTGACATTGTATTGAGCCTAGAATTTTGGGTTTTGGAATCTTACTCAGGTCATCCCCAAGTAGAATATGTGCTGAGCAAAACAATAATGTGATTTCCAGATTGAAAACAACAAGAATAAAACCGAGTACATAAATAAAAATTAAACTATAATCATTGAGAACATGATGCATTAGTATGCATATTCTGTATAAGAACAATTTGCAACATGACTCAAATACAGTGCAAACTAAATTTCTAACACCCTATAAAATGATATCTGATTACAAAGATTCATGCAAATGGGAACCAGTTAGAATCCCAATAGGATTATGAAAACCATATAGTACATATATTGATACAGCATGGTTTCTACACCTACAACAACCATGCAGTGATCTAGAGTTGTACAATATTAGGGAAAGAACAAAGGGGAGGAAGAGAAAAAACAATAAGAGGGGAATACACCATCAACATTTTGTCAAAAAAAAAAAAAAAAAGAAAAGAAAAATTCATCCACGTAACCTGAGATTTTTGTGTAATGTTACCCAGCTACCGATGACTCTATGTGTTCAGAACTTATACACACAGACTCTTACAAAATTAACTCAAAAGGATGCCTAAACTGTTCTGCTTCTGACACTGTAGTGACTGATATTTGTTTCAAAGAGAGACACCACATGGTCTAGATTTCTCTATGCAAATGGGGGTAATATTCTGCCATCATTCAGAGAATTATATTTTAATTTAATGAGCAATGTTACAAATTAATGAGTTCTGCTTATTAAACATATCCGTAAAAATAATAGGTATCCAAAAATAAAGTTTTTAAGAAGCTTGGTCCCAAAAATTCCACTGAGGGCATCCAATCATGTAGTTTAAGCAGGGATAATCAAGAGGACTTAAGGACATTGCCACAGACTTAAGAAATAAGTAAAGAAATATTTCTGTATAGACAAATTGTGTTCATTTCTGGTAATTATCAAAAAGGAAAGAACCTACAACAGATTGTTATTTTTATTGTTATTGTTTTTTTTTTTTTTGAGACAGAGTTTATTGGTGCAATAATAAATAGCGTTCAGTATTGACTGAATCTGCCTGCCTGACATCATATTATGTCTCTGTCTTCCTTTCATCAATGATAGCTGGTCTTCCAATTGTCCACACTCAGTGACTGAGGAATTGACATGGGACTGAGCTGCTGTTTCTGATTACAGTCCTACAAACTCCAGTCCACAACACTTTGTTCCACACATCCTGGAGAATTGAGTTTGTTCTGCAACTTAAAAATGCTGGAACTCACTCAGGCAGCATGAGCAACTCCGTGGCATATGCCATTATTCCACAACATAGCTTATTGTGCTGTGGATGTGAATATAAGTAATTATTACTTCAAATTCCATGCTTCTTCATGTCCTCAATATTTGCCCATGGGTGCTTCAACTTGAAGTACTGCCTTCAAAATGGATTATGCAAAGATGCTATAAAATTCCATGGCAAAGACATTTTTACCAGAAAAAGAAACAGAACAAATCCTGTTGTATGTGTGTGTCTGTAAATTGATTACCAGTTTTTAGACAATGATATTTGTTTGGAGATCATAAGTCAACTTTGTGGGGTCCACTTTTGGCCTATCACCACGGCAACTATAGACTCATAACATTCTCATTTTCCAGGGAATCACATTGTAGAAAAAGTCTTGAGTCTTCAAAATGTCTCTATGAAAGAAACATTGATTTCCTATATGACCACCTTATAGCAGAAACAGGAACCAAGTATATGGGAGTGCTTTAGAGATGGGAAAAATTCCATATTTAGCTTTCTAATTTTGTTTTGCATATATTTGCATTCTATGTCTATTATGACGCTTGATATAGATTAGTTACTGTTTTCTTTTTTGTTTTCATAAGTGTTCAAACTGAATATAGATGCTTTAAATTTTCATTAATTTTACTTTTGTATTTTTTCTCTTCTTTTTAAGAATAGTATTATTGTGACATCCTGTCTTAAATAGAATTCACATTATAGATTAGTCTGTCCTAGAACATGAGAGATATCTGTTAACCTTAAATCCAGAGTGCTGGTATTGTAGTTTGGCTTGTCAACAGAAGTTAGTTCATTAGCTTGGCTCACTTATGATGAGTGACTGAGCCTGGTTGTTAGTGTAGCCAGACAACAGTCTCTGGTACTAAACTCCAGTAACAGAAGATGGTGCCCATCAAATGCAGGTTTTCTGCTTCAAAGTCCATTGTCTTTTCAAACATGGGAAATATTATTTTCCCTTATCATTTACTCTTGTAAAACTCACTGAATGTCTTGTAAGGGTTCTGTCTATTACTAGTAATGGAGACAGCCAGGTTCACAGATGTAAGATGTTTTCTATACAGTTAAATGTAATTCTTCATGTTATTCATCACATCTAATGTCTCACTAAGTAAACTTGAAGCTATGAAGCCAGGCATGGTGGCAGAAGCCTTTAGTAATGGTTCTTAGAGAGTGGAGGTAGGAATTTCAGGATTTCCTAGTCACCAAAGATGAAAGTGGTCCCTGGGGTATGGTGTTCATACCACAGTCAAAGTTAGTCTATGACTGCTTCAGGGCAATGTCCATAATCTTGCCCAAAGCTCTGGGTCTTCATGGCCATGGCACCAGCAAATGTTAGCTAATGTGTTGACCCCACCTTATTACCTATTATTAATTTTAATGAATTCTGTTAAAATAGAATCAAAGTTACTTTACCATATCCATCTCTGTTTCCTATCCCTCTCATGTCTGCATCAACCCCAAAGTCATTTGGGTTAGGGACAAGGCCCAATCCTATGTGTCTAGGCTGAATATTTTTCCATGGGGAATGGGTTCCTGAAGCCTTTCATACATCAGGGATTCATCCTGATTCCACTGCCAGATGTCCCTTAGACTTACTAGGCCTTCTAAATGAGATGCACTTTTAGGGGTTTTAGGTCAGTCATATTATGGATTCCCAACTGTCAGACTGGGGTGCATGAGCTCTGCATTGTTTTGTTTAAGTGATTCTGTGGATATCTCGAACCTGGTCTTTAACCCTGTACTTATCACTCCTCTGTCTCTGCAACTGGATTGCAGGAGTTCCACTTAGTGCTTAGCTGTAGGTGTCTGCTTGTTTCTTTCAACTACTGGATGAAGGCTCTAGAATATCCTATAAAGTAGATATCAATATCATTATATGGAAGGGCATTTAAGGTAGACTCTTCACTATTGCTTATATTTTTATTTGGGGTGATCCTTGTAGACCTCTGGACATTTTCCTAGTGCCAGATTTCTCTTACCACCTATTATATTTCCATCTAGTATGGTATCTCTTTTGTTGCTCTCCTCTATTCTTTCCAAAACTCAGTCTTCTTGATGCCTCTTGTTCTCCTTTCCCATTCCATTCTCCCTTTCTTTTTCTCCTAACTCTCGCTTCCATCACACAATGCTGCCAATTTTCTCAGGAGTCCTTGTCCCTTTCCACTACTATGGGGAAACAATGGTAGGAATTTCAAGGGTGAAGTCTGACCTGAGGTGAATCCAGGGGAATGCGCCCCTTGACACCCTGAAGGTTGGGCTTGGAACACTGCTAACAAACACTGCCACGACTCGAACGTCCTCTCTCCAACTGCAGCTCAATATTAAGGCTGAAGCTTTGCACAACCTATTTTGTCCATCTCTCAAGGAACAGTTGCTGATGGTTTACAGGATGGTGGCTAAGGGAAACCTTGTAAACCACACCACCTGCTAAAAGAGATCCCACCAACTCCTGAATCCTTCCTCTCCATATCATCCCTGGGAAGAAGGAAGAACCCATACTTAAACCAAGATATGCATAACTAGGGAGACTGGGTTGTTGCATGGGAACGCTAATGGCTTCTGTATCTATACAAAGAGTTTAGAATGTTTGGTAGTCCTGGTCCAAACCTGCCATCAAGTTCTGTGTCTTTTCTGCTCATTTAGTCCTGTAACTCAGGATTTGGTAGCCAATCAGAGCTTCAAGCATAGACACCAGTCATAGGGGAGGTTTCTTCCCAGTCTTATATGAGGTGCCTTTGGTACAGAGTGTGAAACCAGAAGGTGGAGAAGCTTGGGTTCACGTCTCTCTTGCTCCCATTATCTCTTTCCTCTCCATCATTTCTACCTCATGCTGTCTTTCTTTCTCTGTGTGTCTGTCTGTCTCTCTGTCTTTCTCTCTCTCTCTCTCTTTCTCTCTCTCTTGGGTTGCAGATTATATCAGAAGGGCTGAACAGTTTGTCATTTATTTTGGGTGTAGTGAAATTAGTAAGAACCGTGCTCCACAAAAAAAAAAAAAAAAATCATTTTGATTATTGAAATTAAAGAAAAGTGTGATGGCTAAAATCTTCACCAAATTGTTTGTATGATGTTGATTTCCTCTTTCATGAGCTATCCCCTATCACTTCATATCAAGATGACAGAGAAATGATAGAGACAGGTTTAGAGATATGAATGAGAAAAATTAATGAACGTTTATTGCAAGGACCTATGTCCAGATTTTGACAAAATTCTGTAGTTCCTGCTACAAAAATAACACAAAAAGCTAACATTCTTGCGAACAAGTGTGAGCAAACAAAAAACCATGTACTGGCACTACATAATTAAAATTAAATCAAATCTTTAACCAAACATATTTTAAATTGTGAATACACAATATTGTGAGCAGTCATTCCTATAACCCAGGTACTTAGGTGTTTAAAGTATTAACATTTTCCTCCAATATTAATTGCTTTATATAATACAAATCAAATGTGCATGATTGTAATTAGAGAAATCAATCTTCCCAATGAGGTCTATTATATTGTGAAAGTCATGAGTGAAAGAGCCTCCACAGCAGGGCCTCTGCTAAAGAGGCATCACATGGACTGTGCCAGGTCCCAGCAAGATCTTCCTGTCAGTACAGAAGCATTCAGACATCAGCCCAGTATTTCACGGCCACGGCCATGGCCAATGGGTCCTGGGCCCTGGGCCCTGGCCCCTGGGCCCTGGCCCCTGGCCCCGGGGCTCTGGGCCCTGGGCCCTGGCCCTGGCCCTGGCCCTTCAGGGATCACAGATTATATAATGAAAGAATTTAATAATTACATCTTTAAATATGTAAGCCATTGACATTTTTTGTATCATCAATTCCTGGGCAGACTTTCCAGGTATGAAACTGTATGCTGTCATCACACATTTTTAAAATGCCATCAGTTATTCGTCACATAATCATACGGTCTTGCCTGATGAATTGTGTTGGCCTGACATCATCACAAGCGCCCGAATCTCTGTTGTGGTGCAGCAGGACGTGAGATAATGGGTCCAATCCTGGCTTAGCAGTAGTAGCCACAAAGTTGATAACAGCTGAAAAGTTGGCTGCAGCAGGTGTATCACCAGCATAGCTGAGAGAGAGATGTTCTTCTGTGTTCTGAGTCATCATACTTTATCAGGTCTCGGTGATTGTGCCGACCTCCTAGTGCCACTCCTTCTTCTCATGGTAGATCGCAAGCGATGTGAATATGTAGAGGAAGAGCAGGTAGTCAACACCCGACCACGATGCGGGCCTTGGTGAAGTCTTTGTACTTCTCAGGGGGCACCGTGCAACCTTCTGGACTCAATCATCCTGCATCCCTCGTACTCTGGGAGATGCATAGATCATTCAGAAAATGCTCTGGCCATGTCTACAACTTTCCTAACCTTGTACCTGACAGATTTTTGCAACATAAGCATATTCGGTGATGGCACTGTCTGTCGTTTACAAATTTAAAGAATTAAATAAGTGAGTAATAGCTAACTGTCACAATAAATAGGGGATGTAGCATTCTACTGGCAGGAAGCATAGCCAGACTCCAGGCATGAAGGATGTCATCATCATCACTTGAGTCAATGAATCATACAATGTGATGATATTGCACAATATCTCCACAAGAGGGAGCTTTACAGGTCTCTTCATGGAATGGAGGATTTTTGTTTACATAACTATACAAATATTTACATTATCTTGGGGATTAACACAGATTGTCAACTTAAATACATTAATCATGTAATTAGATGATCTGTGGCACCAGATTCCAGGTATCATGGACGATATAATCATTGTTTTATATAATTAAATAATCAAATAATAAGTTCATGTAACATCATCCACTTCCCTAAGGTGGCTCCAAACCAGACTCATGAACGATGCTGTCGTGATTAATTTAAATATTTTAACTACCTAATTGATATTAAGATGGTCTATAACAATTGCCTCCCACATCGCATCACCACAATGCACTGATCATGGATTATCTAATGTCCGATATTAATAATCAAATAACAACACAATCAAAGGATGAAATGGTCTGCCATATTCCACACAATTTTCTCTCAGTTGATTCCCACATGATTGTGGGAAACTCCCAGGTTCATCCCTTATTTAATCGCAGAGCAGAGTATTAACATGTTTAAATGCTGAACTGTCATTGTGTATGCAGGGATTTTAGAAGATATCACATATTTAATGTTGGACAGCTGCCTCAAAAGAGATGGACTGAAATCCAACAATCACTAAGTCTACTCTAACAAATGGATTGTCACCTTCCTGAAGGAAGTCAACAAGGGAAAACTCACCTTTTGATGAATAATTGTGAGTCTTATTATGTTTTGTTCCACAGTTTTTCTTCTGAGGAGAGAAAGTATTCATTAACAGAAGACTTTGAACAGTTTCTCCACAGACTATGTTCAGTGATGATTAGTTAATCTTGAATTTGGTAACCAGTAAAAGCAGTAGGCACACTTCCAGAGGTGTGGCTATGACTTTCTTAGGCGAGTCAAATGCTGTCATTATATTTTTAGGAGATAGTTATCTTGGGAGACTGTAATGTCCCAAGTTTACCCATTCTCGAAGCTGCTCTCTGGTCCTTGGCCCATGATACCAGGATACAGAATGCAAGCAGGGTTGCCAGGCAACATTTATGAACCAACATTCTGTCACATTCTAGGACCCGTCCCCGATGCTAAAAGGAGTATCCCCACCGATGAACTAACCTTACAGCCTCACTGAGATTCTCACAAAAATAAAGCAGGGCTCTTTCTTATGAGTTCTACATATTTACCAGTCTCTCAAGCTACAACATGCCTATAGTGACATAAGCATGAAAACGAAAGCATCATTTTGCCATTCAAGTACAAGGATGAGTATTTTAAACCTGTTTTCTATGCTTCAATTTTCTAATTTCTACAATGGAAACAATACAATTAATCTTCTCTACTATAATCCTTTTCCCTTTATTGAAAATAAAATAAACTCTGCTTCATTTTCTTACCTATAGAGGAGCTTGATCCCATGGTTTCTCAGAGTTGTTTAGATTTGCATTAGGCTGATGATTAAGGATTTTGAGCAGTGTTTTTTGTTTCTTTCAGTCATTTTGGATTCCTCAATTGACTGTTCTCTATTAAGTCCTGTACCCTGCTTTCTAATATGGTTATTTAGAGTGATTTATTGTTGGTGGGGTGTCATGTTATCAGCCCGACAGAATTCCTTAGATGAGATTTCCTGATCAGGAGATTATTCAGTTATTCCATTTTTA
Organism: Phodopus roborovskii; assembly: GCF_943737965.1. Classification (NCBI taxonomy): domain Eukaryota; kingdom Metazoa; phylum Chordata; class Mammalia; order Rodentia; family Cricetidae; genus Phodopus; species Phodopus roborovskii. Next base: position 75,397 of record NW_026126345.1, read on the forward strand.
AAATCGGTGGTCACTGTGTCCTTCATGGGTCAGTTCTCTTGCAACTTCTCAGAAACCGATGATGTGAAACAGTACAGTTTTTTTTAAAATCGTGTAATCATTCGATTGTTAAAAATCTACTATTACGTAATCAGCAATCACTGTATAAGGCAGTGTCCCCCATTTTCTGGGCACTGCTTCTGGTACCGATCTCCTGCTGTGTCAATCCCACAGAAGCCAAATGACGGATGACACCATCATTACTTACGTAATCAAATGAGTTAATAATTGGATAGTCCTCCATACTTAACTTTCATAAGATGGAACCCAACTCCAGTGATTGCCAAGGAAGTAGTACTTAGATAATTAAATGATGCCACGTGATTAACTCCCATGGAGGAATGGCACAACTCCTGTCAAGAAGAACAACGCCTTCATCAATTTAAATAATGAATATATAATAAAAAATGATTGAATAATGTCATGGTGGTGCATACTTAAATCTCACATGGAGTAGTCAGACTGATCTCTTCCTGGAATAATGAGGAATTTAAAAAAATTAAATTGATAATTAATTAGTGGGCCTTTTATATTAACACTGATGAGATGGCACAAAATCCTAAACCTATCGCTTATGTAAAGATCTATTTACATAGCTAAAGGGTGAAGTTAGGAGATGATATTTCATCATCAACTACCATAATCTGACTCATAAAGGGACTTATGCTCCATAACATTACCTGTATTTTAAATACGTAATTTAAATGATGAATTATTAATTAATTTCCTAGTTTAAATGTTAAAGAACTAAGTGTAGTATTAGATGACGTGACTGTCTGGTACAACGGTCTCCCCTAAGGAGGCTCAAAACTCCAGTGATCACTGAATACATAATGACAGATTTTCATAATTAAATGAATAAACATTAAACAAGTGGATGTTTTTTTATGCGTGAAGCCTAAATGACTGCTCAATACTGAAGAGACATTAAATTTTTAATCATAGATTTGAACAAAAAAATGACTGAATAAAGAGATAGTTTCTCATAATTCACCCCTAGAGAGATAACAAAATGATATCAACATAGATTTAATTAAAGGAAGGAAGTAAGAAAGAAAGAAAGGAAGGAAGGAAGGAAGGAAGGGAGGGAGGGAGGGAGGAAGGAAGGAAGGAAGAAAGAAAGAAAGACAGAAAGAAAGAAAGAATTCACAAGATACAATTTAACACCAACAAGGTGGATCCCAGACTCCACTCTTCCTGGAGTAGAAAAAGACAGATTTGATTAAGGAAATAAACAGATAGTTAGACCGTCTGTTACACTTGCCTCACACAAGGTGGCGCCAAACTTCATGGATCACAGATTATATGATGACAGAATGTAATTATTACATCTTTAAATAAGTAAGCCATTGACCTTTTTTTGTATCATCAATTCCTGGGCACACTTGCCAGGTATGAAACTGTATGCTGTTTAAAATGCCATAGTTAATCGTCAGATAATCATGCTATCTTGCCTGATGAATTCTGTTGGCCTGACGTCAACACAAGCACCTGAATCTCTGTTGTGGTGCGGCAGGACGTGAGATAATGGTCCCAATCCTGGTGTAGCAATAGTAGCCACAATGTTGATAACAGCTAAAAAGATGGCTGCAGCAGGGGCATCAATAGCATAGCTGAGAGAGAGATGTTCTTCCGTGTTCTGAGTCGTCATCCTTTTGCCAGGTCTTGGTGATGGTGCCGACCTCCTAGTGCCACTCCTTCTTTTCATGATAGATCACAACCGATGTGAAGATGTGGAGGAAGAGCATGTAGTCAAAACCGTGCTGGCCTTGGTGAAGTCCTTTTACTTCTTGGAGGGCACCGTGCATCCTTCAGGTGTCAATCATCCAGCATCCCTCGTACTCTGGGAGATGCATAGACTATTCTTAAAATTCTCTGGCCATGTCTACAACTTTCCTAACAATGTCCCTGACAGATTTTTGCACCCTAACCGTAATCAGTCATGGCACTGTCTGTCGTTTACATAATTTAAAGAATTAAATAAGTCAGTAATCGCTAACTGTCACAATAAATAGTAGCTTTTTACTGGCAGGGAAGCAAGGCCAGATTCCAATCATGAAGGATGTCATCATCATTGAGTCAAGAAATCATAAAATGTGAAGATATTGCAAATTTTCTCCACAAGATGGAGCTTTACAGGTCTCTTCATGGAATGGAGGATTGTTGTTTAGGTAACTATGCAAATATTTACATTATCTTGGGGATTAACACAGATTGTCAATCTAAATTATTAATTATGTAATTAGATGATCTGTGGCACCAGATTCCTGGTGTCATGGATGATATAATCATTGTTTTATATGATCAAATAATCAAATAATGAGTTCATGTAACATCATCCATTTCCCTATGGTGGCTCCAAACCAGGCTCATGAACGATGCTGTCGAGATTAATTTAAATAATTTAATATTTTCACTACATAATTGATTTTAAGATGGTCTATAATAATTGCCTCCCACATCACGTCATCACAATCCACTGATCATGGATTACCTAATGTCCTATTTTAATAATCAAATAACAACATAATCAGAGGATGAAATGGTCTGCTATACTCCACACAATTGACTCTCTGTTGACTCCCACATGATTGTGGGAAACTCCCAGGTTCATCCCTTATTTAATTGCAGAGAAGAGTAGTAACATGTTTAAATGCTGAACTGTCATTGTGTATGCAGGGTTTTTAGAAGATATCACATACTTAAATTTGGGCGGCTGCCTCTAAAGAGATGGACTGAAATCCAATAATCACTAAGTCTACTCTACCAAATGGATTATCACCTTCCTGAAGGAAATCAACAGTGGCAAACTCAGCTTTTGATGAATAATTGTGAGTCTTATTATCTTTTGTTCCATTGTTTCACTTCTTAGAGAGAGAGTATTCATAAATGGAAGACTTTGAACTGTTTCTCCACAGACTATGTTCTTTAATGATCAGGTATTCTTGAATTTGGTAACCAGTAAAAGCTGTAGGCATACTTCCAGAGGTGTGGCTATGACTTGTTTAGGTGAATCAAATGCTGTCATTAAAAGTTTTAGGAGATAGTTATCTTGGGAGACTGTAATGTCCCATGATAACACTTTCTCGAAACTGCTCTCTGGTGCCGGGCCCATGATACCAGGATACAGAATGCAAGCAGTGTTGCCAGGCAACATTTATGAACCAACATTCTGTCACATTCTAGTGCCCATCCCGCATGCTAAAAGGAGTATACCCACCAATGAACTAACCTTACATCCTCACCGAGTTTCTCACAAAAACAAAGCAGGGTTCTTTCATTTGAGTTCTACATATTTACCAGTCTCTCAAGCTACAACTTGCCTATAGTGACATAAGCATGAAAGCGAAAGCATCATTGTGCCATTCAAGTACAATTATGAGTATATTAAACCTGTTTTCTATGCTTCAATTTTCTAATTTCTACAATGGAAACAATACAATTAATCGCCTGTACCATAATCCTTTTCCATTTATTGAAAATTAAATAAACTCCTCTGCATCCTCTTCCCTTTATAGGAGCTTGATCCCATGGTTTCTCAGAGTTGTTTAGATTTGCATTAGGATGATGATTAGGGATTTTGAGCAGTGTCTTCTGTTTCTTTCAGTGATTTTGGATTCCTCAATTGACTGTTCTCTATTAAGTCCTGTACCTCGCTTTCTAATATGGTAATTTAGAGTTATTTATTGTTGGTGGTGTGTCATGTTATCAGCCCAACAGAGTTCATTAAATGAGATTCCCTGATCAGGAGATTATTCAGTTATTCCATTTTTAAAATCGGTGGTCACTGTGTCCTTCATGGGTCAGTTCTGTTGCAACTTCTCAGAAACTGATGATGTGAAACAGTACAGTTTTTTTTAAAATCGTCTAATCATTCGATTGTTAAAAATCCAATATTACGTAATCAGTAATCACTGTATAAGGCAGTGTCCCCCATTCTCTGGGCACGGCTTCTGGTACCGATCTCCTACTGTGTCAATCCCACAGCAGCCAAATGCCGGATGACACCATCATTACTTACGCAATCAAATAAGTTAATAATTGGATAGTCCTCCATATTTAACTTTCAAAAGATGGAACCAAACTCCAGTGATTGTCAAGGAAGTAGTACTTAGATGATTAAATAATGCCATGTGATTAACTCCCATGGAGGGATGGCCCGACTCCAGTCAAGAAGAACAACATCTTCATCGATTTAAATAAATAATATATAATGAAAAATGATTGAAAAATGACATGGTCGTGCATACTTAAATCCCACATGGAGTAGTCAGAATGATCTCTTCCTGGAATAATGATGTTTTTAAAAAATTAAATTGATAATTAATTAGTGGGCCGTTTATATTAACACTGATGAGATGGAACCAAAGTCCTAAACCTATCGCTGATGTAAAGATCTATTTACATAGCTAAATGATGAAGTAATGAGATGATATTACGTCATCAGCTCCCAAAATCTGACTCCAGAATGGACTTATGGTCCATAACATTACCTATATTTTAAATACGTAAATTAAATGATGCATTATTACTTAATTTCTTTCTTTAACAGTTAAAGAAGCAAGTGTAGTATTAGATGATGTGATGGTCTGGTACAACGGTCTCCCCTACGGAGGCTCAAAATTCCAGTGATCACTGAATAGATAATGACAGATATTCATAATTAAATGAATAAACATTTAACAAGTTTATAGTGTTTTATGCGTGAAGCCTAAATGATTGCTCAATACTGAAGAGACATTGAGTTCTTAATCATAGATTTGAACAAAAAATGAATGAGTAAAGAGATAGTTTCTCATAATTCACCCCTAGAGAGATAACAAAATGATATCAACATTGATTTAAATAAAGAAAGGGAGAAAGAAAGAAAGAAAGAAAGAAAGAAAGAAAGAAAGAATTCACAAGATACAATTTAACACCAACAATGTGGATCCAGACTCCACTCTTCCTGGAGTAGAAAAAGACAGATTTGATTAAGGAAATAAACAGATTGTTAGATCGTCTGTCACACTTGACTCACACAAAGTTGCACCAAACTTCAGGGATCATAGATTTTATAATGAAAGAATTGAATAATTACATCTTTAAATATGTAAGCCCTTGCCCTTTTTTGTATCATCAATTCCTGGGCAGACATGCCAGGTATGAAACTGTATGCTGTCATCACGCATTTTTAAAATGCCATCAGTTAATCATCAGATAACCATACTGTCTTGCCTGATGAATTCTGTTGGCCTGACATCATCACAAGCACCTGAATCTCTGTTGTAGTGTGGCTGGATGTGAGATAATGGCCCCAATCCTGGCTTAGCAGTAGTAACCACAATGTTGATAACAGCTGAATAGATCGCTGCAGTAGGTGCATCAATAGCATAGCTGAGAGAGAGATGTTCTTCCGTGTTCTGTGTCGTCATCCATTTGCCAGGTCTTGGTGATGGTGCCGACCTCCTAGTGCCACTCCTTCTTCTCATGGTACATCACACCCGATGTGAAGTTGTGGAGGAAGAGCAGGTATTCAACACCCAGACCACCGTGCCTGCCTTGGTGAAGTCCTTGTACTTCTCGGAGGGTACCTTGCAACCTTCTGGACTCAATCACCCAGCATCCCTCGTACTCTGGAAGATGCATAGATCATTCAGAAAATGCTCTGCCCATGTCTACAACTTTCCTAACCTTGTCCCTGACAGATTTTTGCACCCTAACCGTAATCAGTGATGGCACTGTCTGTCGTTTACATAATTTAAAGAATTAAATATGTCAGCAATAGATAGCTGTCATAATAAATACGGTATGTAGCATTCTACTGGCAGGGAAGCATGGCCAGACTCCAGTCATGAAGGATGTCATCATCATCAATTGAGTCAATGAATCATAAAATGTGAAGATATTGCACATTAACTCCACAAGAGGGAGCTTTACAGGTCTCTTCATGGAATGGTGGATTGTTGTTTACATTACTATACAAATATTTACATTATCTTGGGGATTAACACAAATTGTCTATTTAAATACATTAATTATGTAATTAGATGATATGCGGAACCAGATTCCAGGTGTAATGGTCGATATAATCATTGTGTTATATGATTAAATAATCAAATAATGAGTTCATGTAACATCATCCACTTCCCTGAGGTGGCTCCAAACCAGGCTCATGAACGATGCTGTCATGATTAATTTAAATATTTTAACTACATAATTGACATTAAGATCGTCTATAATAATTGCCTCCCACATCACGTCACCACAATCCACTGATAATGGATTATCTAATGTCCTATTTTAATAATTAAATAACAATATAATCAGAGGATGAAATGGTCTGCCATACTCCACACAATTGTCTCTCAGTTGACTCCCACATGATTGTGGGAAACTCCCAGGTTCATCCCTTATTTAATCGCAGAGTGGGGTAGTAACATGTTTAAATGCTGAACTGTCATTGTGTATGCAGCGTTTTTAGAAGTTATCACATATTTAATGTTGGACGGCTGCCTCAAAAGAGATGGACTGAAATCCAACAATCCCTAAGTCTACTCTAACAAATGGATTATCACCATCCTGAAGGATGTTAACAATGGCAAACTCACTTTTTGATGAATAATTGTGAGTCTATTTTCTTTGTTTCCATAGTATTACTTGTTAGGAGAGATGGAATTCATAAACAGAAGACTTTGAACTGTTTCTCCACAGAAGATGTTCTCTGATAATTAGATAATCTTGAATTTGATAGCCACTAAAAGCTGTAGGCAAACTTCCAGATATTTGGATATGACTTGTTTAGGCGAATCAAATGCCGTCATTGAAAGTTTTAGGAGATAGTTATCTTGGGAGACTGTAATGTCCCATGATAACACTTTCTCGAAGCTGCTCTCTGGTCCTTGGCCCATGATACCAGGATACAGAATGCAAGCAGTGTTGCCAGGCAACATTCATGAACCAACATTCTGTCACATTCTAGTGCCCCTCCCACATGCTAAAAGGAGCATACACACCGATGAACTAACCTTACAGCCTCACTGAGTTTCTCACAAAAACTAAGCAGGGCTCTTTCTTTTGAGTTCTACATATTTACCAGTCTCTCAAGCTACAACTTGCCTATAGTGACATAAGCTTGAAAATGACAGAGTTCTTTTGATGCGATTCCCTGATAAGGAGATTATTCTGTTATTGCATTGTTAAAATCGGTGGTCACTGTGTCCTTCATGGGTGTGTTCTGTTGCAACCTCTCAGAACCTGATGATGCGAAACAGTACAGTTTTTTTTTTAAATCGTGTAATCATTCGATTGTTAAAAATCTACTATTATGTAATCAGTAAGCACTGTACAAGGCAGTGTCCCCCATTCTCTGGGCACTGCTTCTGGTACCGATCTCCTGCTGTGTCAGTCCCACAGAAGCCCAATGACGGATGACACCATCATTACTTACGCAAACACAATAAGTTAATGACTGATAGTCCTGCTTACTTAATGTTCATAAGATGGAACCAAACTCCAGTGAATGTCAAGGAAGTAATACTTAGATAATTAAATAATGCTACACGATTAACTCCGTGGAAGAATGGCCAGACCCCAGTCAAGAATAACCACTTCTTCATCGATTTAAATAATTCATGTACAATGAATAATGATTGAATAATGACATGGTGGGGCATACGTAAATCCCACATGGAGTAGTCAGACTGATCTCTTCCTGGAATAATGATGTGTTTAAAAAATTAAATTGGTAATTACTTAGTATGCATTTTATATTAACACTGACGAAGTGGCACCAAAGTCCTAAACCTATCACTGATGTAAAGATCTATTTATATAGCTAAATGATGAAGTAATGAGATGACGTTACATCAACTCCGAAAATCTGACTCCCAAAGGGACTTATGATTCATAACATCACCTGTATTTTAAATTCGTTAATTAAATGATGAATTGTCATTCAATTTCCTAGTTTAATAGCTAAGGAAGTGTAAGGAAGACCAAACTCCAGGGATCACTGAATACATAATGACAGATGTTCATAATAAAATTAATAAACATTAAACAAGTGGGTGGTGTTTTGTCTGTGAAGCCTAAATGATTGCTCCGTACTGAAGGGTCATTGAGTTCTTAATCATAGAGATGAACAAAAAAATGAATGAATAAAGAGATAATTTCTGATAATTCACCCCTAGAGAGATTACAAATTGATATCAACATTGATTTAAAGAAAGAAAATTAGAAAGAAAGAAATGAAGAAATGAAGGAAGGAAGGAAGGAAGGAAGAAAGAACGAAATCACAAGAGTCAATTTAACACCAACAAGGTGGATCCAGACTCCAATCTACCTGGAGTAGAAAAAGACTGATTTGAATAATGAAATAATCAGATAGTTAGATCTTCTGTCAAACTTTAGTCAGCTACTCCACGGAACCTCAGATTGTTAGTTGGGAGCAGTCTTGTAGTTCTCTACCATTAATGCCCTTTCCAGAGAGTGAGATCAACAACTAACTTATCCATGGTGCTCTCAACTAATGCCTGTTGGAAACAGGAGCAAACACCCATACATAAACACTGAGTCGAACTAGAACCCAGATGCAGATGGAGAGGACAAGACCATGTGGCAGAAACACATACAGACAGCTTACCTGAACAAGGAGGAGTTAATGGCCACTAGACTGATAACTGGGAAGCCAGCATGGGACTGACTCAGAACCCCCTGAATATGGGTCTCAGCCAGAAGGACTCAGCAGTCTAAGGGACCTCAGACAGTGGAGCCAGGATGTATCCCTGGTGCACAAAAGGACTTTGCAAAAACATCCCCCATGGAGGGATAACTGCCTTAATTTAGAGACAGGAGAGAAGCCCTAGGCCGTACTTCACATGACCTGTCAGATCTACATGACCCCAACTGGATGGCATTCCCCTATATATGGAATTGGCGTGGGGGATGTAAGGGAGGGTGGTTAGAGTGCATGTGAGAGGGCAGAGAGGATAAAAGGGAGGGAAGGAAGGATGGAGGGAGGGAAAGAGGGAGGGAGGGAGGGAGAGGGAACTGGGATCAACATGTGAAATAATAAATTAAATTAAAAAAATGCTTTGTCTCCAAAATTTAAGTTGAAGGACATGTTACTGGGGAAAAGGATTTCTATTTTTGTTTCCACAGAAAATGAATAGATGTGGATTTCTTCCAGACTAATGTCGTTTAATCATGCCAGACTGCCTGAATCAGAGTACAAGTTGATCCTACATTCAAAACAGCTGGACAAAGCAGCCTTACAGACTACAGCCAGGATTTCTGAATCTTCTTCGAATCCCCTTGACAGCGCCCCTTACCACCAGGCAGTAGTTTGGAAAGAATGACGCCCAAATTCCCAAATATTGTGTAAAAATGTTTGTTTTCATTTAATTGGACTTTGTTATATAAAATAAAATAAAATAAAATAATTTAGGACTATCCTCTAAAATTAATAAAGTAATGCAAATGTTCCTTTCAATGCTGTTAACAGTTCACTGATCAGAGACAATGACTTTTATCTAAACTCAGTAAACCAAATCTCTGGTGCACTGACCACAGGCAGGTCAGAATAAATGTTTTTTGATCTCATGCTTCAAAAGAATTACTGGCATTTTATAATATGTCTGTAAATTGTGAACAAAATGTGTTCCTTGTAATTTCTGTATAAAAACCTAATACTCTAAATGAAAAATCTCAGCAGGTGCAAACCTCCTCCAGTGTGTTTGTGTCTGTCTGTCAAGCCAAAGCCACTCCTGACCTGGTCATCGAGTTTTGGTACCCATGGAGACCCATCACCCACTGAGCAGTGTGCAGCATGAGGTGTTATTGGCCTGGTTGTATAGGAACTTCCAACTGTCAGGAAATAATAGCAGGAACCACTTCCAAAAGATGATAATTTGTCTTTCTCTCATAAGAAAGCTTGATGATTTTTCTATCACTGTAGGTGTTTTATTCATGAACCTCAGAAAAACCACTTGACAAATGCAAAATTATAAAAAGAGCATTCTTCATGGAAAGTTGAAAATTTAGAGAGGAATGGAGCTAGGAAGATTTTTGTTTATGAACACTACTGTTAGCCAGCACAACTTACTCAGTGAGCAGTTTTAAACTATCTGCATTATTCATGGATTAATTCTTCTCTACATACACAGGACTGGTAGGATTAATCTCTCCAAGCAGATGTTCTAGAATGTCTCAAAAGTTCTTTCTCAGGTAGTTCAGCAATGCCTGCCTACCATGTGAAATCTTAAGAGTACAGTAGTTGTCTAGTTCATCAGGCTGGATGTCTCAACTTTTCTTCAATATATACTAAATTTTTCAAAGAATGTGGCTCTATTGCTAGTATAGGAATGAAATTGTTAGCCAGAATTAGGAGAAGTAGCCAAAAAGAGAGCTTCCTCATTTACCTATGCAGGCTAACACCAGATGATTCGATCCATATTAAAGGTGCATCAGATTCTTTCTTGATTTGTGTAGATTTGCATTGCTGTTTTCAAGAAAGGCTTTATCTTTGTAGTCCTGGAACTCATTCAGTAGACCTGGATATCCTCAAATCATGAAAATCAGACAGCCTCAGCCTCATGAGTTTTGGGCTTAAACATGTGCACTGCCACCAAACAGCTAAAGGTGGATTTCATCAACTTTTCCACAACAGGGTTCCTCTCTGTGTCTTGGGCTGTCCTAGCACTTATTCTGCATGTCTGACTTTAAACTCAAAGAATTCTGCCTGCCTCTGCAGGTGCTTCAGCTCTTTGGTTTGTCTTCCATGTTGAAATGCTGGATCTTGTCAAGCAGCAATGGCACCAATGTACTACACACCATTATTTCACAACATAGCTTCTTGTGTTCTTAATATCTAGAGATGGCTCAGCTGTTAAAGGCTAGGCTCACAACCAAAAATTTAAGAGTTTGGTTCCCAGCAACCACGAATATCTAGGCCCTGCTGGTCAGGGCAAGTGGTGCCTTACATGATGCTCTCTTTATTTAAAATTTTTGAATGTGGAAGCCTATGAGCAATCTGTCGCAGACAGATTCTGATATGATGAAACTCAAGAGACATTTACTCAAGTCAAATGGAAAGATCCATGCCTGAGACTATGGAAAGAGCCCAACTATCTCCTAATAGGGGGTTGAGAGGGGTGAGGGCATGTTTGTGTTTTCTTGCAGGAAGAAGATGTGGTCCAGTGGCTGCCAGACCATTTGGTGGAGATGTGTGGAACAGGAAAACTGGACCATAGACTTCAGAAGTGTAATACCTCCTCTCTCTCTCTCTGTCTGTCTCTCTCAAGGGTCATTCTCTCGAACAGTCAAGGCTTAAACCTATTGTTTTTACAACAAGGAGGAATTTGTGCAATAATCAAAGAGGAATGTTGCTTTTATGCTGATAAGACTGGCTTAATGGAAGACAGCTTAGATAGAATGCAGAAAATTCTTGCTGAACGTAAATGGCAGTGGGAACAGGCCGAGTCCTGGTATAAAAATTGGCTTTCCACCTCCCCTTGGCTTTCTACCTTGCTTCCTTCTTTCCTGGGACCATTTATGGGATTGCTACTGAGGATGACTTTTGGGCTTTGGGCATTCCAGAAATTAACTCAATTGATCAGAACTCAAATTGATTTCATGCTATTTCTGTACACTACCATCAGCTTTTGGAAAGGGAACAGGGCTCTTCTGAGAAACCTGATGAGGATGGTGACAGTGCCAGTCCTGAACCACCTAGACAAGGACTCGATTTCACAGGACTCGAACAACAGAGGACCTGGTTCTCTCAATTATGAAGACGTCAATGACAGGAATATCTCAGTGCCACAAAATGGAGGCAGACCCTTCTCTTTGGCTGTAAGTCGCTCAATGACAGCAGTAGCATAGGACCATCTCTCAGGAACCCACTCATCTTGCCCGAGTTTCTTGCCCAATTTTTGACCATGTCCTTGAGTGCAGAGTGAGGATGCACTCTATGTAGATTAAGACTGGGGTCCTACCATTTGTCCCATAATGACAAGCCCATCCCCAGGGCCCGATTGTGGGAGCCCACTACGTAGCCTAAGATAGACGCTCCATAAAAAAAGAATAAAATAGGGGGAGATGTTGGGATCCAGCCTTGAGTCACATACTCTTGCAGAATCACTTACACCTTAAAATTCTAATTGAGCCTTATCTTGGTAAAACAGAAAACTGCTAAACAGTGGTCTGTTCCACTCCTTCCAGGAACTGAGATGAACCAGACACCAGGAACTGAGATAATCAGACGTTTATGGTCTGATGTTTATGGTGTGGGACCTTACCAGAGACCCAGAGTCAGCAAAGCTACCCCTACCCACTTCCTCCCCACTTTGCTTAAAAAACCCCTCTTTATGCCTAATAAAGTGAGACCTTGACAAGCATTGCTTGGTCTCGTTCCTTCTTTCTCTTCCATTATTTTCAGGTTCTAGCCCACCTCAAACAAGCAATAACTAGGCACTGCTGGTCAGAGAAATTATTATTTGAAATTCCATGATTCTTCATGTCCCCGTGATTTTTCCATGGGACACTTCATCGTGAAGTACTTCCTTCAAAGTGGATCACAAAGAGAGTCTTTATAATGTAAGGGTAAAGATATTTACTGATTGTGTCAGTAGAGGAATAGAAGACAGAAAAGAGAGAGTGAGAGACAGAGAGAGAGAACTTAAAAGAGGGAGCCTTTATAGGATTGAAGAGAAAACTGAACCTACAGAAATGTCCAGAGAAATACAATACTGACCCCAACTAACAATTTGACCAACAGTGGAAAGGCTACCATAAATGCCCTTCCCTGATAGTGAGATCAATGACTAACTTATCCACCACATAGAGCCCTCATCTAGTAACTGATGGAAACAGAAGCAAACAGCCACAAATAAACACTGACCTGAAAAAGAATCCAGATGCAAAGAGACAGGACAAGACCAGTTTGCAGAAACGCATAAAGACAGCTGACCTGAACAAGGAGAAGCTAACTGGCCCCCAGACTGATAGCTTGGAATCCATCATGGGACTGACTCAAACCCCCCTGAATATGGGTCTCAGCTAGAAGGCCTGAGCAGTCTAAGGAATTCCAGGCAGTGGAACCAGGATGTATTCCTGGTACACAAAAGGGACTTGTGTGCACATGCCCCATGGAGTTGTACTCCTATAACCTAGAGACAGGAGAGAAGTCCTTTTCCCCTCTTCAAATGACTTGACAGATTTATATGACCCCTCCTAGATGGCATCATCCTACATGTGGAGTGAGGGGAATGGGAGGGGAGGTTGGTCAGGGTGCATGTGAAGGGGTAGAAAGGTGTAGCGGGAGGGAGAGAGGGAGGAAGGGAGAGGGAACTTGGATACTTTTATCGATATTCCCTTTTAGGGAAAAGGGAATGGGAAATGGGGGAAGGGAGGGGGAAAACTGAACTATGTGGACAGGAGCAGTAGAAAAGTAAGGGGCAGGAAGGAGGGTAGACTGAGAGACAGGAAGAGAAGCAGAAAGAGAGAGAGGAAGAGAGAGAGAGGTAGGCAGGACCCTTTAAAAAGGGAACATAGAGAATGTGCACAGTTGGTGCTCTTAGTGGCTGTAGCTGTGCACATAGCATTTCAGAACCCCAAGGGCAGGTCAGTAAAAATGCCCAAATACTAACACTTACAGAAAAAGTGCTTAAAAGCTAAAAATTAAAACTGGAATATGAACTTAGGCACACAGATCAGTCAGTAAATGGCTTGTTGTAGAAGCATGTGGATCTAAGTACAATCCCATTTATGCAGTCACACAGAAAAGCAGGGATGGTATTGCATATGTGTAATCCTGCACTTGGTAGGTAGAGATGGTTGGGGCCTGCTGGCCAGCCAGCCACTGCCTGCAGGCTGGTTGTTTCTTTTTGAGGCTATGTGCCTAGTGAGTTAGGTGATAGATGTTAGATGAGTGATTGATAAATAAATAGATAGATAGATACATACATACATGCATACATAGCTACATAGATTGATAATTGATTACTATAGACAGATAAGTGATAGAAGATGATAGATAGATAGATAGATAGATAGATAGATAGATAGATAGAAGATGAGAAATAGTTATGGGGCAGACAAGATAGCTGCATGAGTAAAAATGCTTGATATAGAAACCTGACAGCTTGAGTTAGAGTTCCAGAAATCCTGTGAAGATGAGAGGAGAGACTGACTCTTCATAACTCTCCCCTCACCTCCACATGTACCTCCCTACCTACACACACCCCAGTCACAGGGGAGCAATGTTTTAGGAAAAGAAGGTGATAGCCCTGGCCTAAACACACACACACACACACACACACACACACACACACACACACACACTCTCACACACACACACACCAAATAAACCTATTAAAAGTTGAATTTAAAAAAAAATGAGGAGATAATTCTCAATAGAGGAATCCAAAATGGCTGAAAAAAAAAAAAAAAACTAAAGAAATTGCTCACAATCCTTGGGTATAAGGGAAATGAAAATCAAAACTACTCTGAGATATATTACTCCAGCCAGAATGGCTAAAATTAGATACAGCAATGACAACTTGTGCTGGAGAGGATGTGGGGAAAGGGGAACACTCCTCCACTGCAGGTGGGAAAACAAACATGTACACCCATTTTGGCGATCAGTGTAGCAGTTCTTCAGGAAAATGGGAATGACTCTACCACATTACCTAGCAATCCCCCACTTAGGAATATAGCCAAATAATCCCCATCCATGCAACAAAGACATGTTTATGTTCAGAGCAGCATTATTTGTAATAGCAAGAACATTGGAGTAACCTAAATGCCCTTCAACTGAAGAATGGATAAAGAAGATGGTGCACATTTCCACAATGGAGTACTATGCTGCGAAAACACACACACACACACACACACACACACACACACACACACTCACACACTGGAATCTTGAAATCTAGAGGCAAATGGATGGAACTTGAAGAATCCATCCTGAATGAGGTAACCCAGTCAGAAAAAGGGGAACATGGTATGTACTCACTCATATATGGATTTTAGACATAGTGCAATGGATCACCAGTTTATAATTCACTTTGGCTGAGAAACTAGGCTACAAGGAGGATTGTAAGAGGTTCATATAAGGTCCCTCACAGAATAGGAAAGGGACAAGATCTCCTGAGCATATGGGGTGTTGGTGGGGACAATGAATAGAGAACGATCTACGAGAAACAGAAGAGGAGAGAAAAGCACGTGGGAAGATTGTGTCAGGGAAGGAATAGATGAGAGAAAAGGGAGTGAGAGAGACAGAGACAGAAGGAGAGACACAGAGAGAAACCATAAAAGAGGGAGCCATTGTAGGTTTAAAGAGAAAACTGAACCTAGAGAAATGTCCAGATATCTACAAGTCTGACCCCAACTAACAATTTGAGGAACAGTGGAAAGGCTACCATAAATGGCCTTCATAGATAATGAGATTGATGAGTAACTTATGCACCATAATAGAGTCCTCATCTAGTAGCTGATGCAAACAGAAGGAAACAGCCATAACTAAACACTTGGCATAACTGGAATCCATATGCACAGAGGGAGGACAACACCAGGCTGCAGTAACAAATAGAGGCAGCTTATCTGAACATAGAGGAGCTAATGGGCCACCAGAGGGATAGCTGGCAATTCATCATGGGACTGACTCGGATCCACTAAACATGGGTCTAAGATAGAATGCCTGGACAGTCTAAGCGACCTTGGAGAGTGGAACTAGTATGTATCCCTGGTGCACACAAGGGCTTTCAGATCACATCCTCCATGAAGGGATACTCCCTTAACATAGATACAGGAGAAAAAATCTTAGTCCCTATTCCAAATGACTTGAAAGATTTAGATTAGCCCTCCTGGAAGGCATCACCCTACATGTGGAGTGTGGAGAGGTAGGAGGGGAAGGGGGTCAGGAGGCATGAGAAAGTGGAAGAGAAAAAGATGGAGGGAGGGAGAGGCAACTGGCATCAATATATAAAATTAAAATAAAGGAATACTTATGTTTTTTTAAAATTTACTTTTATTGTGCATTAAATATGTTTGATTTTTTGTGTTGTATTATCACTCCCTCTTTGCAATGATGCCTCCTTTATTGGTTTGGATGATATTTTGTCCTGTTTTGGAATCTCTTTATGAGGATTTTATTATTTGTTCACATATATTCATGAGAAAAATTGATCTCCAATTCTCTTTATATTTCCCACAACATAGGAAAGCCTTGCTGAGTAAGGTTTATGATCTCAACGTCATCAGGCAGAGTGGCTATGATCCATTGAATTATTGAAATTGGAATCCCCAAGTCTGTCAACCTGTTGCAATATCCAGATTATTAAGGGCTATCCAGAAAGCCAAATTTCCACTCTACCCTGTTTCAGGTTAAAGGTATATGATGTAGTAACATCTGACCTAAATTATGTATGAATATTTAAAAAAAGAGCCTGAATGCATGGATATCTGTGTACCTGTGGCATCATAAAATAAATTGGGTAAAGTTTCTTGTGTTTTTATATCATGGAATAAGTTGAGAAGTAACATTTCTAACTCTTCTTTGAAAGGCTGGTAAATTCCAATGTAAAACAATGTTTCACTCAGATTTTATTTATTTATTTATTTAAATTTTTACTCATTTTTGGTTGTGAGGCTTGTAATGATTCATTTTATTTCGCTATGCGTGATAGTTCTATATTCAAATTGTTCATGTGGTGTTGATTGAACTTTGGTAAGTGGTACCTATCAAGATATATATTCCCAATTTGGATGAGGTATTTTTAAAATATTTCTTATGGTTCTGTGGTTTTCCTTGTTGATTATGTCTTCTTTTAATTTCTGATTTTATTAATAGTTATATTCTCTCTCTCTCTTAGTTTTGTCTGTATAGTTGATTTTCACACAAAAATCAAATATGTTTTTCATTCAATAATTTTATTTTTCTTTGTTTCTAATTTGTTAATTTTAACTGTGATTCAATAGTTTCTTCCTGTTCAATCTTCTTGGGTATGTTTCCTCATCATGTGTTTGGGGCATAGATATTAAGAATTGACATGTCATATCAGTGTTTTCCGTTGTATATGGATTGTTCTACCCCATCTCTTTTAATTAATTTTTGTTTTAACACTATTTTGGTAGATACAAAATTTGCTCAATAACCTTACTTGCAAAGACTAGTAAATATATCTTGGAAGTAAATGCTACAAGAAATGGTATCAGCTAGAGATGAGGAGGGTCAAAAGAGAGAGTAGTGTGGGAAGAAAATAAACAAGGAAAGCACATAATCACAAGTATATAAAGATACCACTATGAAACCCAATACTCTGTATTTAAACTAAAACTAAAATTTAAAATTAATGGTCATTGAAGTAGATCATTGGATAGTGGCACTTTATACCAAATTCCAGTGACACAAAATGTTTCCTGGATTGGTAAAGCCTGGAAGATAGCACATGTGTACAGGCATGTGTTTGATCAAAAAAGAAAAAAAAAATGAAAGAAAGAAAAATGTAATTAAAACTACACAAGAAAAAATACTTTTAACTAAAAATATAAATTAGGATTAGGAGCTTTAGAGCTATATCAGAGTCAAAGAGTATTTACTGCTATTGCCAAATACCTGTGTTCACTTCCCAGTATCCATGCCTGGTGGCTTATAACCTCCTATAACTCCAACTCCATGTAATCAAGTGCTTTTTTATGGCTTCTGCAAGCAGTCACATGCATTGCATACATTCATACAGACACAATTCACATAATGAAAGCAAATATATGTATTAAAATGTAATTAAAGAATAAACTCAACAAGGTATTACGATACAATCATGCCAGATTTGGAAGGGTAATGGGAATAAAACCATTTCCAGGGCCCAGTCTAGAGGACCTGAGTAAAATATCTGAGATTCATGGTGGAGAGAATAGGCACCAAAAGTTGTTTTCTGGTCTACACACACACACACACACACACACACACACACACACACACACACACACTGTGAATGTGAATACA
Source organism: Phodopus roborovskii (assembly GCF_943737965.1). NCBI lineage: Eukaryota > Metazoa > Chordata > Mammalia > Rodentia > Cricetidae > Phodopus > Phodopus roborovskii. The sequence goes on from NW_026126345.1 coordinate 93,425, forward strand.
TCCAAAGCCTTGACTGATGCTTATTACACTGGGTATTTTGTGGAGAAATGGATATCCAGTCAGGAAAGAGAAAAAGCAAAGTCCCAATATTATTGTGCATGACAGACACAATGCAAACATGTTTTCACTAGTAAAAAAATGCAAAAGAATTTCTTAGGGTAAGGCTTGAAGAGTAAAAAGAAAATTAAGACACATGACATATTTTATTTATCATTTGGAGGGATAAATAAAAACATATTTGCTGGAGTGGTCTTTTGTGTGCTTTTCCAGAATTTGTTTCACTGTGAATCCCAGGCTGTCCTGGAGATGATTTTGTAGACCCAACTACATTCAAACAGAAAGAATTTCCTCTGCCTCCTGAATGTTGAGATTAAAAGGCCTTAGTCACACACTTACAGCTAGTGTCCTTTATAACATTTTTATAACATTAATGTTCTGTAATTAACAAGGGAAATAATAGCACCCAGTAAACCATGTGCTACCTAATAGTAATAATTGATTTATTGGATTCACCCTCATCCTAGGAAACCTGGCCCTGTTCCTACTCCCAAAGACTCCTCTTCCTGCCTTGGTGGTTTCTCCTCAGCACCTGACTGTCACTCCACACATGTCCTCTCCAGGGCCTGTTTCTTCTTAGGGAACCTTTCCAGATCACAGGCCTCTCTAATGCTCAAGTTCTTTCCATGCCCTGGAGTCGATCTTCTCTCCTTTCCACAGGTAACCTTCACTTCCCTCCTGGATCTGTTTTTCAGAGATGATCACTCTACACTGACATCTCAAAAGCTGTCAAAGTTGGAAGGCTAAGCCTTGCATTCATTAAGTGACTCCATAAGACAGTGCATGTAAAGGCCATGAGGAGCTGGGCCAATGGAACCCCCATGTCCCCAGTTGCAAGGGCCCCAATTGCAGAGCCTGGTTCTAAACTTCTTCCCTCCTCTTTATTCGCAAGCAACTACTGCCAATTTTATCTCTCTTTCTATTTCTGCCCCCAATTGGTTGACATCTACCACTGCCTTCACTCCCTTTCCCAATAAACTCCTGTAGGTTTGTTGAGTTTGTTGGATCCAGTATCATCACTCAATGCTGCAGCAAAGAATGATATTAACAATTAATAATAATAACAATAATAATAATAATCTGTAGAAGAACTAACTGTAAGTAGTGAATCTCTTTGGTTAGCAACATTGTTCAGGTTAGGAGCATTTCTTCCTCTTCCAGAGGACTGGACTTCTATTTCTAACACCCAAACCTGGTGTCTCAAAAGCACCAGTAAAGAAAGCTCCTGGTGATGATGATTTCTCCTTATCTCCCTGGACACTTGGATGTGTATTTACATATGTGTACATAATTCAGGGTAGCACACACACACACACACACACACACACACACACACACACACACACACACACACAGGGTTTCTCTTTGTAGTCCTTGATGTTCTTCAACTCAGAGATCTACCCGCTTCTATATCCAGAGTGCTGAGTTTACAGGCTTGAAACATCATTGCTTGGCTAAATTCTCTCTCTCTCTCTCTCTCTCTCTCTCTCTCTCTCTCTCTCTCTCTCTCTCCCTCTCTCCCTCTCTTTCTTTCTCTCTCTCTGTTGTTTTATTTTCTTTTGTTCAATTCTTTGTTTTTGTTTTATTTTGTGTTGTTTTAGGTTTTTGATATAGGGTTTTGCTGTGGCTTTGGAACGTGTCCAGAAATTCCTGTGAAGACCAGGCTGGCTTCAAACTGACAGAAATCCAACTGTCTCTACCTACCAAGTACTGGGATTCAAGTTGAGTGGCATCAATGCCTAGCTGTTAAATTCTTTCTTTTTTTCTTTTTTTCAATTCATTTGCTTTTCTGATGATTGGAAAGGAATTTGCCAATTACGTACCTTCAATAAAGTTTCAGCGGGAAAGTGGTATCTTTGTCTAGACTGGAGGTCATTGTCACACTTCCTCTGTGATGCCTAGTTTAAAAGCTTGGCCATCTGTGGGGTCTCGTAGATCCAGCTTGAACTTCCTATAACTCCAGGACTCAGAAAGCTAATGTGGGTAGACAGCCAGAGTTTGAGGCCAGTCTAAGCAACATAGAAAGTCTCTGTCTCAAAAAGAAAAAACAAAAAAAAACTAAAACCAAAAACCAAAACCAAAATACATGACAGGCACAGTGACACACACTTGCAGTTTGAAAAATGTAAAGTAAGGTCTTTTTATTTATTTTTTTTCACAAAAGAAATGTTATTTTGATGGCAAAAACAAAATAATAATAACTCTGAATGAATGTGACCCCTAAACTTTAGATGTTAAAAAGCAAGCCTGCTGGAAGGCACTGAAGTAACCGAAACTCTCCTTCTTTGGTAAATAGCCATCCCTGCACACCAAAACCATAATGGAGCTTACTACACAGAATTTTATTCATAATGCTACCAGATCAAAATCCTTTCCTCAGAAACAGCCCACATGGAGAAGTATTTATAGGCCACAACGTGGTCAGGGAAGCTGCTGGACCACCACGGGCCTAACTGAATACTGAATATGGCAGCACATTCCAGTCCAGCCTCCTGCTGGAGGGCCTGCCAAAAAGAATTTCATTACTCCCCATCCCACCCCTCCCACATCCCCTCACTCACCGTGCTTCAGCTTCTCTGTTGATCCATGCTCCTCCCAGAATTTCCCCACAGCACCACTCATAGAGCAGCAATCAATCCTCTGGCTCCTGTTCTGATACAAAACCAAGCCTGCAGCATGGCTCCAGGAAGTCTCCTCCAGACCTCAGACTAGAGGGTTGGCTCTATGTCCCTGATTGGCTAGTGAGGCTTGAGTGACAAGAGCAGTTCCCCAAGGGTTAGACTGTTTTTAAAGGCACAGCAAGCCAAGCACCTTCTTTGGCCCTGGTTTCTACTCCAGACCTAGAAATTTTAGAGATCTGCCCAAACAGGAACTTATTTTTTGTTTTGTTTTGTTTTGTTTTGAGAGAGAATTTCCTGTGTGGCGCCTGTTTTCCTAGAAATTGTTCATTAAACTGAGCTGCTCAATTCCTTCCTAATTATTATTATTAATCTTGTTGTTGTTGCATTCTAGTAGATTTTTCTCATTACTTGTTTAATATTAATTAATTATTTGATTATTTGATTAATTCATTCATTTCTTTTGGTGTTTGAAACAGAGTTTCCCTGTGTGGCCCTGCTGTCCTGGAACTTACTCTGTAGACCAGAGTCTACTCACAGAAATCTAATTGCCTCTACTTCCTGAGTGCTGGAATCAAAGACAACACCCAACACAACATAGTCAGACACAAATTTCAATGTCGCTTACACATGTCACCAATAAACAGTCCAGCTCGCTTCCTGCAGTGCACAGGTTCTATCTCTCTTTCTTCCTCCAAACAATGTGCAGAGCTTGCTGAGACCATTACACAATACAGACTGAAATGATTCTCTTATTAAACAGATGGAAGGCTTCCCAGAATATTAAAGGTATAGAGAAATTTTTTAGGACACAAGTGATGTTTGTTCTGTGCTGTCTTATTGAGGTCTGGAGACCTGAGGGGACTTTTTACCTGGTTGTCACAGGCCTCTCAGATAACCACGAGAGAAAGGCAGGAGCCATATTACAAACAAGATGATATATCTTTCTCCTCACAGACGCCAGTGATATTCTATTGTATTGGAGTTTTATTCCTGATATTTGAGTCAAATTCTTGACATATGAAGAATAATAAAGTGTCATCTGAAAGGTAAGCTGAATACTCAAAGACAATGGTGCTGGGAAGAATACCTTTATCTATGAGTATTATGTTGAACCAGCACAGGTTCCTCAGTAGGAAGATGAGGAAACAGCTGCATTAGTCTGTGTCCTCTGTTTGAACAGGATTGGTAGAACATATCTCTCTGTGTCTGTAGAAAGTGGGTTTATTGGAATGTCTCACAGGCTGTGGGCCAGCTAGTATATCAGTCATGATGACCAATGGAAATTTGAAGAATTTTGTATTTGTTTGGTTTATGGGTGTCTCAGCTGGTCTTCAGTACACATGAGTATGTCAAAGAAATAGGCTTTAAAGCTATAAAGTGATAAACTCAGCAGGATCCACATGCCATTAAATTTGTGGGGTCCATAAAGGTTTTCTCCTTTATGGTGGTGTTGTGGTATTTTGTTTTGCTTTAGCAAATAAAGCCTGCCAGGTGGTGGTGGCATATGCCTTTAATTCCAGTGCTTGAGAGGCAGAAGCTGGTAAATCTCCGTGTGTTTGATTGAGTTAGAAATGTTACAGGGAAACCCTGTCTGAAAATAACACCAAACAAAAAAGAATACACAAATCTAAACAAATAAAACAACAACAACAACAACAAAAAACTTGCTTTAAGAAGAGCGTGTGGAGCTAGGCTGTAATTATCCATAAAGGACAGGCCATGGTGGAGCACACCTTTAATCCCAGCATTTGGGAGACATAATGAGGTGGTATCTGTAAATTCATGGTTGCCCCAAGCTACAACAGATTGACCCAGTCTAAAAGAGAAAGAGAGACAGGTGGTGGCTCATTCCTTTATCCCTGTACTTGGGAGGTAGATATGGCTGGGAGGAGAAATATAAAGTGGAAGAAGACAGAAGTTTGTTACATTCTAATGGAAGACTCGTAGGATCAGAATTGCCCACCCCTTGGGTCTGAGGATTCAGTAGAAGTAAGACCTAGGGGTGGGCTGCTCTGCTTCTCTGATTTTTCATCATTAATCACATATCTGAATTCAGGTTTTAACTATTAAGACCAAGTACAATTAGCTTTATAATTTCCAGTGTAGTGTGTCAAAGCTAAATTGTGGTGTCAATACTAGAATTGATGGTAATAGAATTGGTGTAATAAATATTTATCAATTTTCCAAGTTTGTTACTATCTATTATATGATTGAGCATGAGAGAAAATGGTTTGTATGAGTATACATGTTATGGGATGTAATTAATTATGTGAAGTCATGTGTCAGTATCTGACCTCTGTTCATCCCCCAAAAGATGTACTGAGTCTCTTGCCAAGATACACAACATGTTTTATCTGATGATCCAAACACTTCCACAGATTAGCAATAAAATAAAAATAAAGAACTAAATAATGGTCTTTTGGAGCATGAAGCAACAGAATTAAGACCCTATACATGGTAAGTTTGCAACATGAAATGAATACAACCCTATGACAATGAACAACAATTTATAACAACATGCTGATTACAAAGGCACATTAACAATTATTTTTGGAAATACTCGGAAAGTTCAATGTAATTATGAAAACATCTATGATAGCAGCCCATCACTCACAATGTTGTGGCTTCTGTACTCAACCATGTTCCAATCACAATTTACTACAGTACCACTCCCATAAAAGCAATCAGTCCACGGGCACTAGTTCTGCTTAAAACCAAACCTGCATCAAGAACAAAAGCCTACAGTATGGCTATAGGAAGTGTCCTGAAATGCCTGTGACTCCCAGGTTGGCCTGATGTTGCTGATTGGCTAGTAAGGCTTGATCAACAAGATCACGCTTAAAGACACACCATGGGTACCTTGGGTCTGGCTCCTCTCAAGATCCAGACCTTATAGACAACTGTAGAGACACGATGCTCAATGTCACTTACCCCTGTCTAAAATAGACAACCCACTCTCTTCAAGCAGTGAGAAAGATCATCCCCTCCTTTCTCAAAAAATGTGCAGATGTTGTAGATAAAATTACAAAATGCAGATGGGAATGAATATTTACTCAACAGAGGGAAGGGTGACTAGAATATTAAAAACTTGAGAGAGATTTTAGGGCATATGGCAAAAAAAGATGTTTGTTCTTGGCTTTTTGCTGAGGTCAAGGAAACTGGGTGTACATTTTATCTAGTGGTCACAGACAATTTAGAAACCATGAGAGAAGGGAAGGAACAATATCAGAAAGAAGATAATATAACTTTCTCCTGTCAGATGCATGAGTGATAGATCCAATGCATTGGGAGTTTTATTCCTGAAATTCTTGAAAAATGAATAATAATAAAAACTATTGTCTTCAGGGTAATTTGAATACTCTGAGAGAATTGGGCTAGGAAGCTTGCTTCTACAAGCACTGTGGTGACCGAGCAGAGCTTCCTCAGGGTACAGTGAGAAAATAGCTGCATTATTAAATGTTCTTTTCTTGAACAGGACTGTTGTCAGGTTTCTAAATCAGTGGATCCATCATCCAGCCTTGAGATTGCAGAAAGACTTATTTTCTTGTTTGAGATCTGGTTCCTGTTTTCTTTACTTTCCCCCCTCCCCTGCTTTTCTGAAGTCCCAGTGACAACCATGAAATAAGTGGTTTCAGTTCATCTGACATCAGTGGGAAACTACAGAACATCTCATATTCTGTGCCAAAATCTCTCTCATTAGTAGTTAGGGCAGGGAATAATCACATCATGTGATTGTGTAGTGGCCTGTGAAAGCTAGAGAGCCAACTTGTTTTCAGGAGAAAGGAGTGGGTGCAGGAAGAGAGCAGTATTTGCTATTGGAGTCAAAGCCAGTGCAGTAGAAATTTGTATCTCTGCTGACCTAGAAATGGTTTTTGTCTGGGTTGGAAGTCCAGGTCAGGAATCATTGCGCTGTGTGTTTAGGAAAGTGATCTTGTTACTCAGTCATCACTAGCCAACCAGACCCTCCTCAAGATCTGTCAATAATAAAATGTACAGGGACCTTCTTAGTGCCAGATTCAGGCTTTTCTCTAAAGGAGAGCTGGCACCTTTTTTTATGTGTGCTGTTCTTAGATTATTGCTGCAGTAAGTTCAATGGAGAGCTTGGGAGAGCTCAGTAATCACATTGTGAGTGAGGGGTCTCTGTCCCCAGGATGGAGGAGTGCATTGTGTAGTATATGAATCATGTGTTGGGTCCTCCCAACATCTGAGTGGTAACATGAAGACAGATTTTACTTCCTGTGTGTTTTCATGAGATATGTGAATCTCCCTGGAATCAATGATATGACTCTGACTAAAACTTTGTGGGTTGAATCTCTTCAAAGTATTGGGAGCAGGGAGCCCTGTGTAAAAACATCTTTTTAGTCAACTTCAATGAGCTTTTTGTGCATCCTTGGAAAGACTGCAGTTCTTGGAGACATTGAACAATTTATATTTTACTTTATGTGATGTGATGGAAAAATTAAAAATTAGGGTTAATGGCAAGAAGGAAAAACTACAAAGAACAAGAATCTCTTCTAGTGGATAACTTCCTGATTTCAGAGTACAGACCCCACATGTTATTTTCATCAGATACAGGAAAAAGAAAAAGAAAACCTTGCAGGTGTGCTAATCAATCTTGATGCCCTTGCAAGTAAACTTTGTACTCTATGAAACGCTGTAACCTTAAAAACCTTATGAGCTGAGACTAGTGGTGTCAAGCCTCCATTTCACCTTTTTTGCTAGGTAACTTAGCCTTCCAATAGAGTGAACTCCCAGACTGTTTTGTTCTTCCCAATTAAAACCTTTTGCTTTCACATTTGGGAATAACTTCATTGGACTTGAGGAAACCCAGGAGGTACAAAGTTTGTGGGCTCATCCCAGATTTCCTCCGACCACCCAGGAACTTTAACACTGAAAGACTGAAATAGAGAAAGTAAAGACAACAAAAACCGAAGGAATGCTGGAAATAGAAAAACTGTGCAAATGATTGTGAACTACAGACACAACATGACCAACAGAAAAAAAGAGAGAATCTCAGGCATGGGAGATAAACTAGAGGAAATAGATTCATCTACCAAAGAAAATCATAAATCCAACAAATCCTTAACAAAAAACATCCAAGAAATCTGGGACACCATGAAAAGGCCAAACCTAGGAATAATAGGCAGTGAGGAAGGTGAGGAAGACCAGCTCAAAGGTGTCAAAAACATACTAAACAAAATCATCGAGGACAACTTTTCCAATCTGAAGAAGGACACGCACATGAAAGTACAAGAAGTATACTGAACACAAATTAGGCTGGACCAAAGTAAAAAAAAAAAAAAAAAAAAAAAAACCTAGAAATATAATAAGGAAAACACCTAAAGCACAGAATAAAGAATACTAAGTGCAGCAAAGGAGAAAGGACAGGTAATATATAAAGGCA
>NW_026126346.1:0-106258 GCF_943737965.1 Phodopus roborovskii
GGTGTCTACTCCTCTGGGGTGAGTGGTGTGGGTTTGCTTCTTTTTGTTCTAAGGATTTCAATTGTGTTGTTAATTCTCTAATGTGAATGTCCTCCATGTTCCTCATATGGGCACTCAAGGCAATGAACTTCCCAGTACTCACTGCCAAAGTGTCCCATAAGTTTGGGTATGATGTGTCCTCATTCTCATTGAATTTATTATGTCCTCACTTTTATATCTTCTTGAACCAGGTGTATGGTACACTGTCTATTGTTCATGTTTGACGAATTTGTACCGTTTCTGCAATTTGTGTTGTTGTTGAATTTCAACTTTAATCATGTTTGAGACATAAGAAACTATTTCAATTTCTTTTGTATCTGTTGAGGTTTGTTATGTTGCCAAATATATGGTTGATTTTAGAGAGTTGTTCCATGTGGAACAGAAAAGAATGCATATTCTTTTTTGCTTGGATGGAATGTTCTGTAGATGTCTGTTAAACCCAATTGAGACATAACTTCTGTTAGTTCTTTTGTTTCTTTGTTATGTTTCTCACTGGTGGTCCTGTCTAGGTGGTCAGAGTTGGGTGTTAAAGTTCCTTCCACTGTGAGTGTGTTAGGTTTTTTTTTTTTTATTATTTAATTTTATATAACAAAGTCCAGTCAATGAAAACAAACATTTATACACAATATTTGGGAATTTTGACGACATTCTTTCCAAACTACTTCCTGATGGTAAGGGGCGCTGTCTTGGGGGATTCAAAGAAGATTCAGATATCCTGGCTGTAATCTGTAGGCTGGCTTTGTCCAGCTGTTTTGAATGTAGGATTAGCTTGTACTCTGTTTCAGGCGGTCTGGCGTGATCAAACCACATTAGTCTGGAAGGAATCCACATCTTTCATTTTCTGTGGAAACAAAAATAGAAATCCTTTTCCCCAGTAACTTGTCCTTCAAATTAAATTTTGTTGTGAAACCATTTTTTTTAATTTAATTTATTATTTTACATGTTTCCATCCCAGTTCCCTCTCCCTCCCTCCCTCCCCCAGCCCTCCTCCTCCTTCCCTCCCTTTTCACCTTCTCTGCCCTCTCACATGCACTCTAAACACCCTCCCCTCTCATATTCAACAAAATCATTGAGGAAAGCTTTCCAAATCTGAAAAGGACATGCCCATGAAAATACAAGAAGCATACCAAACCCCAAATAGAAGACCAAGAACAAAAGACTCCCCACAAATAATAATCAAAAACACCTAGCATAAGAGAATAAAGAAAAAAATATTAAGGATAGCTAAAGAAAAAGGACAGTTAACATATAAAGGCAGACCTATCAAAATTACACCTGACTTCTCCATGGAAACCCACAAGGCCAGAACCTCTGTATAGATGTTCTTAAAAGTATTAAGAGAACACTGATGCCAGCCTAGGCTACTATATCCAGCAAAACTCTCAACTTATAGATGGAGAGAACAAGATATTTAATGACAAAACCAGATTTTCCCAATATGTATCTACAAATCCAGCCCTACAGAAAGTATTGCAAGGAAAACTCCAACACAAGGAAGGTAACTACGCTCCACAAAAATGTAGGCAACAGATAATCCAACTATACCAGAAACCAAGGGTGGGGCAGAACAAATATATTCATAATACCACTGCCAACAACAAACCTAAATCAGACAAGCATCAACAAACAATGTTCCTTACTCACCCTCAATATTAATGGTCTTAACTCACCTATAAAAAGACACAGGCTAACAGAATGGATACGAAGACAGAATCCATCTTTCTGCTGCATAGAAGAAACACACCTTAGCCTCAAAGATAGACATTACCTCAGGGTAAAGGGTTGGGAAAAGTTTTTCCAACTGAAATGGAAATAAGAAGCAAGGTAAGAAGAAGGATCCTAATATACCCAACAAGTTAGACTTCAAACCAAAATTAGTCAAAAGAGATAAAGACGGTCACTTCATATTCATATTCATCTCAGGAGTGTGTTAGGTTTTATATGAGCTTTGAGTTTTGGTTGCATTTTCATGAATGTGAGGCTTTCATATTTGGTGCATAGAGATTTGAATTGAGACTTTGTGCTTAGTTATTGAAGATGGAGGTTTCTGTCCTCCCACGTAATGCTTCCAGGTCCCACCCACCTTTCAGCCGCTAATAATCACACAGACACTATATTAGCTATAAAAATGTTGGCTCAAGACTAGGCTTCTTACTGGCTGTTCTCTCTTAATTTTAACCAATAACTACTTACGTATGTATTCCTACAAGATCTTATCTTAGACAAGAATGCCAGGTGCATCCTATCTTCCCCGTTATATGGTATCACTTTCCATGGCACCTCAATCTGCCTTCCTAACCCAGGCTTCATGGCCTGGGCAGTCCTTCCTGCCTATGCTTTCTACCTGGCTATCGACCCAAACAGTGTTTTATTTGCCAATCAATAAGACAAGCATATGTTTGTGTATATATATATATGTATATATATACTATATATACATATATATATATACACATATATATGTATATATATGTGTGTATATATATACACACACATATATACATATATATATATATATATATGATACTCCCATCATTTCCTCTTTTTCTGTTTAAATAAAAACTCAAGTTTTAACTTTAACAAGTAAAATTATATATAAAAGCACTTATCCAGGAAGAACTATAACTAATAATGTTTAGTAGATTAATTTTGGCAAATTTTGGCAAAATTTAAAAAAAAAATTCTATATCTTATCTTTTGAGTCTAAAGTTTCACATGTAACTTATCACTTATCATAACTAAAAAAATCCATAACATAACTATCTGCCTTCAAATGAATCAAAGACCTCAAAGATTAACATATAATGTCCATAAATGACTGAGACATCTAGATGCCTGGACAGTCACCAAAGTTCTTTTATAATGTTGGGGCATCTATGTTCAGCCCACAGGCCATTGTGTGTTGGCACACTTCTCAGTGAAGCAGGAATTTTTAAACTGTCCAACTGTATTGACAGTTTGTCAATCACTTTACTTGAGTTCTGCAGAATATCTAGCAGACTTACATGAAGAATCCTGAAGGACTGTCCCATTTCGTTTGCCAAATTCAGTAGCCAATTTCCTGTTGGTTTTGCATGTCCAGGTTATACAGAATTCAGTCAAACATTCCAGGAAAAGAAATTTCTTGCCAAATGACTATTATCTGCCATGTTGAAGGAAAACTCTATAATGAGTTTCCTCAATGCATATATAACACTCTGACAAAATTGGTGTTCCCTGGAGCAGCTTTGCAAAAAAAACTCTAATAAATTATTTTAAATGTCATATTCTATAGGTCTTTGAAAGGTTTAAAGTATATTTGGCATTTGATATATATCTCTACATATGTAGAAAACCTAATATTATTATAAGTTTTTATTATCATAGGTGACTATCTATACCCTACATTATATATATATATATATACATATATATATGTATATATGTATATATATATATATATATATATATATATATATATTCTTATTTTACATATCAATCCTAGTTCACTCTACCTTCCCATGTCCCCCCGATGACTGCTCCTGTCCCATTCCCCTTCCACTCCACAGGGAGTGTGATGCATTCCAGGAGGGATCATCAAAATCTCTAAGTCATGTGGAGTAGATTCTATGCCCTCCCTCTGGCCTTTAAGCTAAGGAAGTATTCCTCCATGCAGAATGTATTCCGAAAGTCCTTTTGTACACCAGAGATTCATCCAGGTTTAACTTTCAGAGGTGCTTTACCCTTCTGTGAGGCACTTGTATGAAATACTTAGAACCCTCCTTGTATCCTTGTTTCTCTGGCGGTGTGAATTATAGGCTGTTGATCCTTTGCTCTATGTTTAAAATCCATGTATGAGTGAATACATACCATGTTACTCTTTTTGTGACAGGATTATCTCACTCAAGATGGTTTCTGAAAGTTCTATTCCTTTGCCTCATTATTTCAAAATTCCATTGTGTTTGTATACTGAGTAGTATTCCATTATGTAAATGTACCCAATCTTCTTTATCCATTCTTCAGTTGAGAGGAATCTTAGTTGCTTCCAGGTTCTTGTTATTAGAAACAATGCTGCGATGAACATAATTGAACATATGTCTTTGTTGCATGGATGTGGATCTTTGGGTATATGCCTAAGAGTGGAATTGCCAGGTCTTGAGGTAGACTGATTCCCATTTACTGAGGACCAGCCATCCTGATCTCCAAAAATGGCTGCACACGTTTGCACTCCCACCAGCAGTGGACGGGTGTTCCCCTTCTCTTCTTCTTCTCCAGGATAAGCTGTAATTGACATTTCTAAATTTAGCCATTCTGGCACGAGTAAGATGGTATCTCAGAGTTGTTTTGATTTCCATTTACCTGATGGTGTGGATGTTGAATAGTTTCTTAAGTGTCTTTCTGCAATTTTGGATTCCTTTTTTGAGAATTATCTATTCATTACTGTATTCCACTTTTTAATAGGGTTATTTGGTGTTTTGGTGACTAGTGTCTTGTTTTCTTTTATATTTTGGAGATCAGCCCTTTGTCAGACGTAGGATTTGTGAATTTGTTTTCCCAGTCTGTGGGATGTCATTTGGTGTTGTCAACTGTGTCCTTTTCCTTAAGCAAGCTTCTCAGTTTCAGGAGGTCCCATTTATTAGTTGTCCATATCAGTGTCTGTGCTTCTGGTATTATGTTCAGGAAGTGGCCTCTTGCACCAATTTGTTCAAGGGTACCTCTGATATTCTTTTCTAAGAGGTTCTAAGAGGTTCAGAGTTATGTTGAATTCTTTGATCAATTTGGACTTAACTTCTGCACATAACAATAGACATGGGTCTATTTGCAGTCTTCTACAAACCTTCATCCAGTTATTCCAGCACCATTTGTTGAAGATGCTTTCCTCCTTCTTTGTATACCCTAGCTGTTTCATCAAAGCCAGGTTTTTCTAGTTGTGTGGGTTAATATCAGGATTTTCAATTCAATTCCATTGGTCTACCTGTGTATTTTTGTGCCAATACCAAACTGTATTCAGGACTATGGCTCTAAAATAGAGATTGAACTCAGGGACCGTGATGCCTCCTGAATATCATTATTATACAGGGTTGTTTTTGCTATCCTGGGTCTTTTGTTTTTCTCTGTAAAATTGAGTATTGTCCTTTCAAGGTCAGTGAAGATTTGTGCTGGGAGCTTGGTAGAGATTACATTGAATCTGCAGAATACTTTTGTCAAGGTTGCCATTTTTACTATGTTGCTCCTACCTAGTCAAGAGTATGGGAGATCGTTCCATTTCCCATTATCTTTTATTTCTGTCCTTAATGACTCACCATTCTTATTATATAGATCTTTCAATTGTTTGCTTATGATTTTCCAAATATATTTTATGTTGTTGGTGGCTATTGTAAAGGGTGATGTTTCTCTTATTTCTTTATCAGCACCCTTGTCGCCCCTTGTATATAAAAGGGTTACCGGGTTTGTTTTGGTTTGTCCATTAGCCTCGTCTTGTATCCAGCCATTTCACTGAAGGTGTTATCAACTCCAGGAGTTTCCTGATAGAAATTTTGGAGTAACACACACACACACACACACACACACACACACACACACACAATCTAAAAGTAGTGATTCTTTGACTGCTTCCTTTCCAATTTGTAAAATCTTGATTTCCGTTAGCTCCCATACTGCTCTAGCTACAACATAAAGAACTGTACGTGTAGATATAGAGTGGAAGGCTTGACTTGTTCATGATCTTAGTGGATTGCTTTTAATTTCTCTACACTTAATTTTATGTTGGCTATAAGCTTGCTCTAATTTGCCTTTATTATGTTCAAGTATGTACCTTGTATCCCTGATCTCTCTACGACTTTTTATAATAAAGGGTATTACAATTTGTCAATGGCTTTTTCAGCATCTAATGAGATAACTGTGCATTTTCTTTCAGTGTGTCTCTATGGTGGATTTCACTGAGATAATTTCAGGTACTGTGACATCCCTGCATCTAAGGGATGAATCCTATGTGATCATGGAGAATGATATTTTTGCTGTATTATTGGATACAGTCTTCCAGTATTTCCAGTATTTTTGTAGCAGTATCATGAGGGAGACTCTAGTTAAACTGAAAAGCTTCAGTTCAGTAAATGACACAGTCATAGTATAAAATAGCAGCCTAAAGAATGTAGAAAGAGTTTTATGAACTGCATCTCTGACATTGGACTAATATCAAAAATATATGAAGAAATCAATAAACTAGACATTAAAAACAATCCAATTAAAAACTGAAACAGATCCAAAGAGAGAATTCTCAACAGAAGAATTTTAAGTTGTTCAGAATCACTTAGTGGAAATATACAACATCCTTACAAAACAAAATGACTGTGAGATTGCCTATTACACCTTTTAGAATGGCTCAGATCAAAATCACAACTGACAATTCATGTTGGCAAGGATCTGGAGCAAAGGGATCACTCATGCATTGATGATGAGAGTGCAAACTTGCATGGCAAATATGATAATCAGTATGGAAATTTCTCAGAAAATTGCAAATCAATCTCCCCTTAAGACCCAGATATATCACTCCTGAGATAAACGTAAAGGACATTCCATCCAACCACAAGGATACATACTCAACTTTGTTCACAGCATTTTTTGTAATATCCAGAAACTGGAACCAACCTAGATGCCACTCAACCAAAGAATGGATAAAGAAAATGTGGTACATTTACACAGTGGCTTTTTAAAAATCATAGAATTTGAAGGAAAATGGAAGGAACTAGTGAAAAAATAATCCTGAGTGAGGTTAACCTAGACCCAGAAAGACAAACATTGTATGTACTCACTTACAAGTGAACATTACCTGTAAAGGACAATCATGCTACAACTCACAGACCCAAAGAGGCTAAGTAACAAGGAGGACTCAATGGGGGAACCCAGGAATCTTCCTGGGAGGAGGAAATAGAATAGAACTTTTGGAGATTGCAACAGGAGAAAGCATGTGTGGTGGTGGGAGAGAGAGTACTGAAAGATGACTGGAATTGAGGCACATTTAGGGGAGTGGTAGAAACCTAGTATAATGGAAACACCCCAGAATGGATGCAGGTGACCTTCCCAGTGACTGCTAACAATGGTGGATGCAGAGCCTGAACTGGATATCTTCTGTAACCAGGCAAAGAATCCTGTGGCTGTATTAGGACACTGAGGCAGACACAAAACCTTTGACTCAAAAGTTATCATGCCTGCAAGATGTGCTATGGTACAAGAGTCACAGAACTTGTCGGAGTGGCCAGTCAATGAATGGTCCAAGTTGAGACCATGCCATGAGAGGGATCCCATGCCTGATATACTTGGATAGCCAGGAATCAGAGTATGGAATCAGAGTATGATAGATCAAAACAGGTCCAAGAGGAGAGAAATACACAGAGTCAAAGAGAGACACATACAGAGAGATGGAATCAATGAAATTAGTACTAATGGTACTTTGGTATTCCAGTAGATTTAGCCTAGGAGCCTATCATAATTATCATCAGAGAGGTTTCACCAAGTAACTAATGGGAGCTGATGGAAAGACCAAGAGCAAAACATTGGGTGGAGCTCAGGAATCTTACACATGAAGAGGAAAAGGAAATAACCCATAGACACAAATAACTAGGGCTCATAGAGTTTCACAGAGACAGAATTATCAATCAGGGAGGCTCTAAGGGCTGACTTAGATCCACTTCATATATGTTATGGTTATACATCTTGGTGTTGGAGGATTACTAACAGTGAAACAAGGATTGTCCATGACTCTTTTGCCTGCTTTTGGAATTGTTTCCTCCTATTAGGTTGTTCCTTAATGTGATGGTCTTATATCTAGACTTGTTGAAACTTAACATGCCATGTTTTGTGAATATCCATGGGAAACTGTCCTTTCCTGAAGGGAAAAGATGATGAGTGGTAAAGAGGGACTAGAAGGAGAAGAGGGAGGTGAAACTGCAGTCAGGATATAATATATGAGGTAAAAAATAAAGAGAAAATAAAATAATTCTTAAAAGAAAGAGAGATATATTCCAATTGCTGAACAGTAGAATGCAGATGCTAGAGGGGAATGAGAAACCAAACCAAACCAAACCATGGACCCAATAAGTGCAAATGCTCTGTAGTCTTATGAACAAAAGAAACACAGACAAAAAGGAAACAGCTTACCTACAGAAATTCTAGCTTTTGTGAGGGAGCATGGCAATGATGGGGCAACCATTGAAGCCACAAATCAGTTTCGAGAATTGATGTTTCTGAAGACAAGAGTTCATGATTGGTACCATGCAGGAGCGTGGTGTTTCCCCCCCAGTGATTTGTACCTGGTATACAGTGGCAATTCCATGCAATTCTTAAGACAGAGTAAAGGAAGAAATGAGGCAATCATTTAGGTTCTACTCTGAGATATATGTTTTTCCCTATAATATTATTTATAGTTTCCTATTATCCAGGTGCTAAAAGGCTATAGTATTTGGAGGGAGAAGATCTGCACTCAATCCCATCCCCATCAGAGCTACCACATCCCTCTCCTTCCTTGTGCATCACTTTTGATACTACAGAAATATTTTAGTGATAGGATTATGAACATCACTATTTTGGAACAATCTATTATGCTACTTGTACTTGAAGAGAAGGTATTGTACAGCACTTAATAGTAGAGTATATGCTCATCCACAGTCTGATTTATATTGTGGTTCCATCACTCAGCTGAGTGTTTGATACAAAGTTAACTTGAGGTGGTTAAGTTTGATGGAGTTTCAGATCACATAGGAGATGTGGTAGTTTGAATGAGAATGCCCACCATAGGCTCATATGTTTTAATACTTTGTGTAAAATTAGTGGAACTGTTTTTGAAGGAATAGGAGGTCTGACCTTGTTGCAGGAAGTGTGGCCTTGTAGGATGAGCTGCATCACTGAGGGCAGGATTGAAAGTTTTAAAAGCCCGCACAATTGCATTAGCTTGTAGATCAAGATAGAAGTACTAAGGTATTACTCCACTGTCAAAACTGCCTGCCTGCTGCTGTACTGCATGTAGTGAGGATCATGGACTCACCATCTAAAATAGTAAGCCCCAAATAAACTCTTTATTCTGTAAGTTGCTTGGTCATGGTGTATCATTACGGTCAAAGAACAGCAAACAAGACAGGAAACTACTTCTAGACAAAACTGTGAGGCTGTTTCTAAAGGTGTTTAACTGAAATAGGAAGGTCTATCTAGAATGCACAAGGTACCATTCCTTTGTCTATGTTAAGACTGAAGAAAGGGTAAATAAAGTAAGTAAATTCCAAGAATCACACTTCTCTCTGATCCCTGACTATAGACACAATAAGAGCTACCATAGTCTGACTATCACATCCTTCCTCCCATCATGAACTGCAAAGTAATATGTACTGGAAACAAACCATAACTTAATTTTCTTTTTCTAGATATTTTATTAGAATAATTAAAAAATTTAATTATTTACTTAAGATCCCTGAGCCTAGAATTTCACATCAGCAAAATAGAAAATAGCAATTTAAAAATATATTATTGTTATTAAAATTATCAGTGGAGAGAAAGCACTTACAATGGTATTTGGTAAACAATAACAGCTAGATGAAAAACAGACACTTGGAGTAAGTATGCATTTTGTTTCACTAGGAGACTAGATTATTACTCCTCTGTATATCTGCTTGTCATGGGATGATATTTTTATTTTATGAGGCTATTCATTTCTCACATGATGGTTCATATATATTATGACCATAAGAGTTCAAGAAAATTCACATCAAAACTATTTTACCCTACATCACAATGATGTATGAAGGAATGTATTTTCTGGAGAAGAAAAGTGTAGACAAGGGTCTTAGGGAAGCAGGATTTTCTGGCTATAAGGACCAAGAAAGAGGATGTGAGTGTAACAGCAGGAAGCAAAGCCATGTATTCTCTTCCAGCATTTGCATATGCTATACACAACCTCAGATGATAAAGTCAGACACATTGAGTCCCTGGTGATATCAGCCCAGTGCATAGACATACAATATGAGTCACCAGGATGTGTACATAGTGGTTTTCTTAAGAGCCTTCAAAATGAGGATGGGGAGACACCAGAAATAAGCTCCTAATAGGAAAAGAAGGTCTAGATACTATCAGTGCTGCCCCACCAGGGCTGTGGGAACACTATTGACCTGGGTCCCTGCAGGGTTATGATCTGTGATACAGACAGTAACCTCCAGACACACATATAAATGGTACTTGTTAACAAGATTATGGTTTCATTCGCTAAATTGTTTACCTTACCCACTTAAAGGCATTCTTCTTCTTCTTCTTTTATTTTTTCTTCTTCTTTTTCTTCTTCTTTTTCTTAACTTGTTCAGGCATTAGTGGAATTTGGCTTGTTATTGCAGTTCTTGTGGTATTGTGATGTTTACTTAAAGGAATATATAGAATGTGGAGCTGGGAATATAGTTCAGAGTGCTTGCTTAGTGTGTATGAGGCTTTAAGTTCAGTTTCCAGTACCATAAAACAACAACACCAAAACTCTAAATTCTTGGGTAAATGGGATGCTAAAGGCACTAAGCTTGAAGACCTGACTTTATGTCCCAAAAATCACATGAGAGAGTGACTACCAATGAGTCAATAACCCTCCACAACTGCTTGTTGGTCGGCAGGTACACCCAAACCACACACTAAAGAAAATTTTTAAATGTTGAAGAATGAAATGGTGAAACAAGACAAGAGATCCAAAAAGAAAAGCAAAAATAAAATACTCACAAACAGTGCAGCCGTTTGTAGCTAATATGAGTGTTGGAATTTAAGGTCAGTTGGCTTCCAGACCACCCATGAATAGAAAGAGAATGAAGGAAAAGTTTAAAGGGGATTTTACAAAGTGGTTCTAGGCTGTAAAATGAATCTCTTTCATGGCTCTTCAAGGTAGCAAAACACCATTTACAACTCTACTAAATATCTTTTAATTAGTTCAATTAACTTTTAAATATAACTCCGAGTGCATGGATAGGGTCCACGACCACTCTCCAGGGTTATTTGTGTGATACATGAGCCCATGGAGGAATTCCACATTAAAATATAACCCTCTAATCCATCAACTTCCAGTAAGGCCTGAGCATGAGATTTTCATTTGATGCCCATGATTCTTATAAACTTTGCATACTAGTCAGATTCTAAGACCCAACACGTAACCCCATTACAACTGTTCAGCTGTTCATTCCCCGTGTGTGAGTGTCTCTGTCTCTGTCTCACTCTCATCTCTACAGAAAATTCTACCCAGTGCAGAATGGAAAAAGTCTCCCTAACCTCCTTTTAAATATTTTTTGGTTGCATCAAAACCCAATTGATTCTTGCTGTGTACATTGCCATCTTCAAAACAGGCATGTGTTTTTCTTCACAGGTGGTTTCTAGAAGACCTTGACAGATGCTTTTGAAGACCTGTAGGTGTAATGAGTGACGAAAGGAAATGAGTGAGGCAGACCGAGCATCCCGTTCTCTCAATCTCTGTTATGTAGAGATGTTTCCAAACAGAGATTGGACCAAAATAAATCCTTTGGTTGTTTGTATCATGTACTGTGTTATAACAACAAGAGAAGCAGAAAATACAATAGATGTTCAGGAAAGATGTTTGTGGTCAAACATCATTTTAAGACTGAAGTAATTAAATGAAATGAATTCAGTGCCTTTAGTGTAGGAGTTGTCAGCAAGTGTGTACTGCTAATATACCTTCAAGTGTCCCGAAGGGGAAGAAAGGAGAAGCAATCAGAATTTTCTCTTTCTTATTTGATTTTGAACTTCTCGAGACTGGGAATCCTGAAGGAATAGTGTTAACACTGTTTTTGGCTTAGTATTTATATGCTTTATGCATCTCTATACTACTCAGCAGAGATCCTGATACAGGGAGAATGTCAATAAGGCCTGAAATAGGGGATGTGAGGTACAACGCATGGGACACTAGATTAAAATTTAACCCAATTTTCCTTAAAGATTTCACACACACTCTGCACAACCTCACTTCACCACTCAAAACAAGAATTTTCTACATCTCAGTAATCTTCTAAAGTTTGGTATGCCTCAACCCACTTGAGCTCTCTTTGTACCTTGGAAGAGCTAACTAAAGCTTTTCCTCTGCCTGTCTTGAGTCTGTCACTTACTTCCAGATACAAGTGTTGTTTAGTTGCCTGGCAACCCAGTGATGGAGAGTGCTAATGCCCAGAGGAGCAATGAATGAATGAATTGTGATATTCTCTCTAGTCATGGTTGAGTAGCCACAGCCAGAAACTGAAGTAGAAATTAATAACTGCCTATCATGAACATGCTTTTACCACACTGCTATAAAAGGAGCCCAACATGTGAAGGGAAGGAAAAGGGCTTCCATCTTCAAAGATATAAAAACTTCTGTACAATGTGATAATAATATGCCCAATCCTGCCTGCCCACCAGCAAGCAATTCTATCATGACACTCACAAACAGAGGTATGTTTTCATATTAACAATCAGGAGATAGCCTTGAAATTGCCATTCCCTGTGTTCCACCTGCCATTCAATGTATAGCACAACTTCTGTATTATATGAGAGGCCACATATTTGACATTATAGGTCTTCATTGCCCCCTCCATAAAACGTGCAGACCTAAAGTTGAATAAATTAAGTCAACCTCCAAGAGCAGTGGTTTTGAAATAATGTGAGTTGGTTTATGTGGGAGGTTTTCTTAGGCTGCCAACCAGCTCCCAAATAAAGATAGGGAGACTTATTACTTATGAATGCTTGGCATTAGCTTAGGCTCCTTTCTTGCTAGCTCTTAGAACTTCATTTAACATGTTTCTCTTCATCTACACTTTGCCAAAGGGTTTTTTACTTTTCTTTCATCCTGTATGTTCTACTTTCACTGCATTCTCTATGTCTGGCTAGCTGGTGGCTACCTGGTTGAATGAGCTGAACCCAGGCATCTCCTGCTCTTTTCTCCCTTGTTCTCTCCCAAGCCTATATTCCTCCTCTTATTTATTCTCTCAACCCACCATTCCCACCTATTCCTCTACAGCCAAGATATTGGCCTTTAAGCTTTTTATTAAACCAATCTGATGCCTTAGGCAGGCAAGGGGAAACAGCAACACATATTTGCAAAATTAAAAAAAATTCAGCACAAACAAAAGCAACACATCTTTACATAGTTAAAGTGATATTTCCCAACATTTCCTTTTTTCCTCCTAAAGAAAAGAAAGGTTGTAACTCTAACATAGTAAGACTATATAAAATAAACAAAATTATCAAGTAAGAATTCTATCTAAAATATCCATGTCATTTGTATTTGGCAAGTTCAGAGCTAATACACCATTATGTATTATATCTTGACCCTTCTGAAGTAATGTACCTAAGTTATTCTCAGCTCTGTGACAGCTGTACCTTAATGCTTTTAAGCATTTAACTGGGAGCTTCACCAACTGTCCCAGCTCTGAGAAGATGGTGTTCAGGCTGTTGCAGGCAATTCTACTTAGTTTGCTGTTTCTACTTACTGTGTCAACTCAAGTGCTCCCTATACCACAGAGGTTATTAAGTGATCCACACCTGGTTTGTTTTGTTTTGCTTGATTTTTTGGTGGATTCTTGGCTATGTCTGGCCTTATGTGGAATTTTGGGACCCAGGTTTGAACACCAAATATAGGAGACTTTCTTTTGGACTTGCAGATGCCTTAGTCAGGCAAAGTGAAACAGCAACATATCTTTATATAAATAAACAAATGCAGCATGAACAGAATCAACAAATTTTTCCATACTTAAATGTTGCACAAAAATGCAAGACACATTCACAAAGATAAGTAATATTCTGCTTCCAATATCAGGGATCCCTTGTAACTGAGACCCATGTTGTGGGGGTCTTCAGAGTCAGTCCAATATTGGTGCAAATGCGTTCATTTGCTTCCCCTTCTTTAGGACAGCTGTCTCTGTGGGTTTTTGTAGCCTAGTCATGTCCCCATTTTCTTATCACTGCAGGTGGGAGATGGGATGAGAGGGGGTCTGGGTGTATGGGAGGGAGGGAGGGACAAAGGGAGAGGGGGGGGGGAACTGGGATAATTATGTAAAATAAGAAAAAAAAAAATAAAAAATAAAACAAAAAATTAATATTCTACAACATAAACAAATGTAACACATCTTTACATAGTGGAAGTAATATTCTGCCACATAAACAAATATAATGATCATTAACATAATTAAAGTAATATTCTACAACATAAAAATGTAACATGTCTTTACATAGTATAAGTAATATTCCACAACATGCTTTGATTTTGGCTGTGTAACATACAGAGTGTGAATGATTTCTGTGTCTCAGTTTCTTCATCTCAACCTGCCTCAGAGGAACTGGAAAGACCCTAGAGACTAAAGACAAGAACTGGTTCCTAAAGTCTCATGACTGGCGTGGTTATTGTTACTGTTTTTGTAGTAACAAACACCATAAAGGTGGAAAAGGCTGGGATTCATTCTAGGTCCCTGATCAACTAATGCAATGTTTTGCCGTGGATATGATTCTCATTTGAATGGAGAAAACATAAGAACATTTCTTTTTCCATGAGCATTTATGAACCACTAAGTGAGAATGTTGGGACTCACACCTAAATTTTAGATCATATTTTACAGCCAAGCAGCACCTTGCCAGGCATCCTTGGGATGTTCCAGGCTCTAATATCCAGATAGAAACAGTTAATAGAGGAAGAAATTGTTTGTCTCTGGAACTTATTAACTGGGCTGTGTTCTCTCACTGATTTGAGATTTAGAAAAGAAAAGTCCACCTATGGAGAAATTGAACTGAAGGGAAAGATGATTGTGACATATGCTGGACTTAAGCCTCTTGAAGTGTTCAAAAGGACCAGTGGACTGTCCACTCTCTCACATTTGCTCTGCACAACACATAGGCCTCGAAACATTCATTTCTCACTTCTCCTGAGTCCTACATGGAGGTCCCAGTGTGTCTCAAATGACAGGGTATCAGGAACAATCTGTTAGTGCTGGTGACCAGTGATATATTACAAGTTAGAGATATCCAGCCCAAGTGCATCTCCACCACACACACACACACACACACACACACACACACACACACACACACTGCAGTGGCCTTTGATACACCCCAGGGAAGTCTTTAAGGAATTGTATACTTGGTCAGGAAACCCTCCTTTCATAGAGCAAGCATGGAGCAAGCCAGTACCTGTATATCAGAGGCCAATAAACCTAGTGTTTCTTCTGCATTGTATCATAGTTTGAACATTTTCAGGTTCCCATTTAAAGTTACTTCATAGTCATATGCAAATAAGAGAAATGGAAGATTTTGAAACTTAGATTATATGAATTATACTTTAATTATATCACTGTCATTGACATAACCTCATAACAAATTATGTTAAATGGATTAAGATAAAATCTTCTTGAAAACCACTTACAAAAATACACAGTAAGTTCCCTCCTTGCTGTCCTTCAAAATAATCATTAGTAGCATTTTTTGAAATATATTTATTTCAATTTACATCATATACTGCAAAATGATCTAATTCTTAGTGGTACATATGAATCAACTGCATAATGTTCAGTGCTTTATAGTTTCCACATGCATGGATAGCTATTGTTTACTCATACACACCCCAGACCATGAGTAAAGACATGGTTTAAAATAATACTGTAAGGAAAGTGTGTAGCCTGTGTCTGCATATTTCAGCACATCACAGGCCCTGCCACATAAATAGGTTCCTAAGGATAAAATAGAAAGATCATGTGATGCAAGTATTTCCTAGCTGACATGAGCTCAAATAGATCTTTATATGTGCTATTTTCATGGGGTTTTCTCCTAACAATTGTGTCCTAACATTCCAAAGAGGAAATGAGAGAAAATATTTTCTTAGTTAAATAATGCCACATGCGCAGGAACAGATACATACTGAAAATCATGTCAGAAGGGACATAAATAAGTTTGTGTGAAAAAGATAAAAGTTGAATGGTGACCATAGTCCTAATCCAAAACACAAGCTCTGCAATCCTGCAAAAGAATCTGTGAGATCCCTTGAGAGTAGTAATCTCCCTTTGATTAATAAAATAAATAAGAAACATTAGTAATCAGAAAATTTCTTGTGAATTAGATATGTCCTATTGATATAGTAGTCAAAACTGGGAAGGAAAAATTCCTGGAAAGCCTGAATTGAGAAAATTCCTCCATTAGACTGGACTGTAGGCAAGCCTGTGGGGGACTTTTGTTGACTGATGATTGCTCTGGGACATCTCAGCCCATTGTTGGCATTGTAATTCCTGGAGTGGTTTTGGATTACATAAGAAAACAAGGTGAGCAATCCATGAGCAAAATCCAGTAAGCAGCCATCCTCTATGGATTCTGCTTCAGTTCCTGCCCTGAGTCCATCAGTGATGGACTGCAATGGGAAGTATAAGCCAAAATAATGCTCCCCTATAAAGTTGGTTTTGGTCATGATGTTTTAAACAGAAAATAAAAAAAAAAAAAAAAAACTGACACAGAGCTTGTTTCTGGAGGAATATGTAGAGCTTGGCAGAATAAACACCATGAAATAGGCAATGCCCCTAACTATAATATGATGGCTGAGGATTAGGATAAATAAGATAACAATGATGACAATGTTATGATGAATGCCATACCTTGAGCCATTCAACCTCATTGTCCAAATCGGGAAATCTATTCATTTTCTGAGCTTTAAATGATGAGGTATATGTTACTAATGTTGTTTTCTACCACTATTATTGTTATTATCATTATTATTGTGTGTGTGTGTGTGTGTGTGTGTGTGTGTGTGCATTTGCTCATGGGCCTGCAATTGTCTATAGAGGTCAGAATAGGGCATTGGATTTCCAGGAGCTGAAAGTACAGGCAGTTGTGAACCACCAGACATGGGTGCTAGGAAACAAACCCAGGTCCTCTGAAAAAGAAGAAAGCACTCTTAACCACTCATCCATCACTCTAGCACCATGACTGCTAGTCAGAGATATCAAGGCATTGACAATTTAGATGCAAGAAAAGTAGAAAATAATGTGTAAAATAACCATTCCTTGCCAGGCTCAGTGTCATGAAAGTTATTTATTTTGCAGCTCTTATCCTCATAGCTATCTTGGACATATGTATTATTAGTACTCTTGGAGTAAGGCTATAGGGTGTCTAAGCTTGCCACAGGCTGTATAATGATAATATAGCAGAACAAATATTCTATGAAGATGGCATTTTTCCAGGTCTGCCTTAAAGCCATTGCCTGTTTGCTTCTCTGTTTAGATGAGAAGAAAATATGTGCTTTCACTCATGCCAGCTTTTCCTCAGGCATATGTGAGCAGACATATGTCTATGAGGAGTTTAGGGCTGGAAGGCAAAGGACATGTATACAAGAATCTTTGCAGGTCTCCATACTAAAGAACCTGTGGTATTTGTGTGTAAGTGGAAAGTAGGAAATGTTTAAATGCAACAGAAAGTATATCTGAAATTTAGACTCCAAGCTGGCTCTAATTCAAATGTAGCTACCACCAAGGGCCTGGTTCTTCCAGGCACTTCACATTCAAGAGTCACAATTCTAGAGCAAGTTTTATAACTGTCCTAGTTTCCTTTCTGTTGCTAGTGTAAAACACTTTGACAAAAAGAAACTTGGGGAAAGAAAAGGTTTATTTTAGATAACAATTCTAGGCAATAGAATATCACTGTGGGGAAGTCACAGCAGCAAGAGGGTAAGGCAGCTTTCCAAGTCTCATCCACAATCAAGAGCAGAGGAATGACAAAGTATGTGCTCACTTGCTTGTCTGCTTGCTTGTGCTCAGCCCAAATTCTACACTTAGGTAGTTCATTACCCATTGTCTAGGTGCTAACCTAAATAGATGGATCTTCCTACATCAATTATTATACTCAAAACAATCCCCCACAGATATGCTAACAGACAAAGCCAATGTAGTCAATCCCTCATTGAGACTGCATTTTCTGGTGACTCTGAGTTATGTCAAGTTGACAAAGTTAATTACACATCTTGATGACTTTATTTCACAGGTAAAGAACACAAAGCCTGGAGAAGTGATAAAGGTTCTAAAGTTTGGCCCAGATTCTCAGCATTGTTATACAATACTGCTTGTGGAATTTTGAATGAGAATATCTCCTGTAGGTTAATATATTTGAATACTTGGTTCCCTAACAGAGGCACTTGTTTGAGAAGGCATGCCCTATGGGGTGGAATTTTACATTTCAAAAGCCCACAATTCCAATTAGTTCTCTTTACCTCCCACTTGTGCATATGACTTAAGGGCTCAGCTACCATCTCTGCCTGACTTCCTGCTTCAATGCTCCTCACCATTACAGCCTATGGAACTGTAATCTCCGATAAATTCTTTCATCAATAAATTGCCTTAGTTATGGTGTCTCTTCACAGCAACAAAATCATGACTGACACTGGCACAAAACCTACCTACTGACATACTGTCCCCAACCATTACAGCTGATTGGGATGAAGGAAAGAAGCTGAGGAATCTATTTTACCCTGGTAAGTTTTTGAAATTTTCAGCAAAGTATGGGAATGAATAACAGGAATGGTTATCCTCCATTGTTCCCTGTCCCACATAACTTGCCTGTCTTTTTCCCACACTGGAGCTGCTTCTGGTTGAGACTTGATGGTCTACCCACTATTACATACTTCTGTTTGATCAGTAGGACAGAGGGAGGATCCAACAATCCCCCAACTTCAGGGAACTTCCTATTGCTGTTCTAAGCACACTAGACCTGCTTATCCATGCTGGACCACATGGAATCCCCACCTGCCTATTCTCTGACCCCCACTGCCAGTCCTCTACTGTAGATCCTGGCCCTTCCCAGAGATCAATCTAAACCCTCGGGGCCATCCTGAGTCCCTGTGGGGAGGATCCTGGACCCACATCCCCAGGCTTCTGCTAAAGAAGCATCAGCTGGAGAGTCCCAGGCCCCTGGGCTAGATCTGCCTATACACACAGGAATATCCTGTGTCCCAGGCTGCTGGACCTTTGACACTCATCAGCAGTATTCTGCTGGAATTTGATCTTTGACTGCCTGAGGGAAACCTCCTAGAGATCTTGGAGGACCCAGATCTACAGACATAAAAGTTCTTTCACAAAAAGCCCACCCAGGAGTAACATAAAGAGAGACAGGCCTCACCTGCACCTACTGGAAGAAACAAGGGGGAAGATAGCAATACAAGAAAACATCTAACAATAGAAATACAATCATAATACACAGAATCTAGTGACTCTACACCAAATAGACCTGAACACCCCAAAACAGATCAAGCAGAAGAGAACGACATAAAAAATATCGTCATACAAATGATAGAGGCCCTCAAAGACTAAGTGAGAAAATCCCCTAAAATATGGAATAAAAAACAAAAAAAAAAAAAAAAAAACTGGAAGAAATGAACAAATGCCTTAAAGAAAGTACATAAAGCCAAGAAAAAACAATTGAACAGGTAAAGGAAACTGCTCAAGACATGAAAACTGAAATAGAGAAAATAAAGAAAACACAAACTGAAGGAATGTTGGAAATAGAAAAACTGGGCAAACATTATGGAACTACAGACACAAACATAAACAATAGAATAAAAGAGATGGAAGAAAGAATCTCAAGCACTGAAAATAAACTAGAGGAAATAGATTCATCAACAAAAGAAAATCATAAATCCAATAAATACTTAACACAAAACATCCAGAAAAATTGGGACACCATGTAAATGACAAACCTAACAATAATAGGCATAGAGGACGATTAAGCAGCTGAGCTCAAATTTGCAGAAATCATATTCACAAAATCACTGAGGAAAATCTTGCCCAATCTGAGGAAGATTGGGCCCATGAGAGTACAAGAAGCATACTGAACACCAAATAGACAGGACCAAAGAAAACAAACACATTGACACATAAAAATCACAACACCAAACATACAGATAACGAAAGAAAATTAAGAACAGGGAAGGAAAAAGACAGGTAACATTTAAAGGTAGACCTTTCAAAATTACAACTTACTTCACCATGTAAACACTCAAGGCCAGAAGGTCATGGATAGATGTTCTACAAGTACTAAGAGTCCATGGATACCCTGTCAGACTGCTATACCCAGCAAAACTCTCAATCTATATTGACAGAGAAAACAAGATCTTTAATGACAGAGCCAGATTTTGAAAATATGTATCTACACATATAGCATTACAGAAACTTCTGGAATGAAAACTTGAACTATACCAGAACCCAAGTGTAAATATATTAACAATACCACCACCAATAACAAATCTAAAACGAACAAGCATTAACAATCAATGGTCCTTACTTTCCCAAAACATTAATGGTTTTACCTTGACAATGAAAACACACAGGCTAACACACACAATACAAATACACATACAACACACACACATACAATAAAAACAACTAAGTTTCAAAGATAGACATTACCAAAGAGTAAAGGGCTGGGAAAAGATGTTCCAATCAAATGGACCCAAGAAGCATGTAGCTGTCCTAATATCTAACAAGTTAGAGTTCAAACAAAAATTAATCAAAAGAGAATAAGACGGTCATTTCATATTCATCATAGGAGAAATCCAGTAGCAAAATGTGTCCATTCTGAACATCTATGCCCCAAATACAAAGGCACCCAATTTTGTAAAAGAAATGCTATTATAACTCAAAACTCATATAAAACATGAAGCACTTATAGTGGGAGACATCGATATACTACTCTCACTGCTAGACAGCAACACCAGTCAGAAACTGAACAAAGAAACAAAAAATCTAATAGAAGTATGTCTCAATTGGGATTAACAGACATCTATAGAACATTCCATCCAAACACAAAAGAATTTACCCTCTTCTCTGATTTCTCTGCTCCACGTGTAAACTTCTCTAAAATCAACCACATACTAGGTGACATAACAAATTTCAACAGGTTAAAAAAAATGGGAATCGTTTCCTATATTTTATCAGACCACCATGCTTTAAAATTGGAATTCAACAACAACACAAATCTCAGAAACCTGACAAACTCATTGAAACTGAACAATGTGCAATTGCACCATACCTGAAATTCACATAGAATGATGACACAACATACTAGTACTTAGGGGATTTTATTGCACTAAGTGCCCCTATGAAGAAAATGGAGGAAAATCACATTAGAGAATTAACAGCACAAATAAAAGCCTTAAAACAAAAAGATGCAAATTCACCCTGAAGGAGTAGAAGCCAGGAAATAATCAATTTGAGGGCTGAAATCAATAAAGTAGAAAGCAGGGAAACAATACAAACAAATCAATGCAACAAAGAGTAGGTTTTTCTAGGAAATCAACAAGATAGACAAAACTATATTCAAACTATTGAAAAAGCAGAGAGATAACATGCAAGTTAACAAAATCAGAAACAAAAAAATGGACACATAACAGAGGACACAGAGCAAATCCTGACAATTTTCAGGTCATACTTTGAAAACCTGTACTCCACAAAATTTGAATTCAAAGGAAATGGAAAATTTTCAGGATAACTCTTACTTACCAAAATTAAATCAAAAACAGACAAACAACTTAAATAGATCTATAACCTCTAATGAAATAGAAGCAGTCTTCTAAAGCCTTCCAACCAAACAAAGGTCAGGGCCAGTCGGCTTCTGTGCTGAATACAACTAGAAATTCAAGGCAGAGCTAACACCAATACTACTCAAATTGTTGCAAATGAAAGAAAGTGAAGGTTCAATACCAAACTCTTTTTATGAGGCCACAATCACCTTGATACCCAAACCTCACTAAGACAAAACTAGGAGAGAAAACCACAGACCAATATCTTTGATGAACATCGATGAAAAATACCCAATAAAATACTGGCTAACTGAATCCTAGAATACATCAGAGAAATCATCCACTACGACTGGGTTGCAGGGATGGTTTTTCATATGAAAAACTATCAATGTGATTTACCATATAACAAAACTGAAAAATAAAAACCACATGGTCATATCCCTAGATGCTGAAAAAGCCTTTGACAAATTTCAACACCCTTTCATGATAAAAGTCTTGGAGAGATTAGGGATAACAGGAACATACCTAAACATGATAAGAGCAATAAGCAGCAAACCAACTGCCAACATCAAACTGAACGGAGAGAAACTTAAGGCGAGTCCACTAAAATGAGGAACAAGACAAGAATGCACACTATCTCCATATCTCTTCAATATTGTACTTGAAGTTCTACCTAATGCTATAAGTTAACAAAAGGAGACCAAGGCAGTGCAAATTGGAAAGGAAGTACTCACACTTTCTCTGTTTGCAAATGATATGATAGTTTACATAACCGACCCAAAAACCTCTACCAGGTAACTTCTACAGCTGATAAACACCTTCAGCATACTAGCAGGATACAAAATAATCTCAAAAAAAAAAAAATCAATAGCCCTACTTTTTTCAGATGACAAATGGGCTGAGAAAGACATCAGAAAAATATCATATTTTATATTAGCCACAAAGAACATAAAGTAACAGGTAATGCTTACCAAAAAAGTGAAAGACCTATATAATAAGAACTTTGTGTCTTTAAAGAAATTAAAGCAGATACCAGAAAATGGAAAGATACCCCATGCTCTTGGATAGGTAACATAAATATAGTGGCAATCTTGCCAAAAGCAATCTATAGATTCAATGCAATCCCCATTAAAATCCCAGCTCAAGTCTTCACTGACCTTGAAAGGATAATAATCAACTTTATATGGAAAACAAAAGACTCAGCATAGCCAAAATGACCCTGTACAATAAAAAAATATCTCAGGAGGTGTCACTATCCCTGACTTTAAGCTCTAGTACAGAGCTATATATAATTCTGAAAACATCCTGGTATTGGCACAAAAATGGTCAAGTAGACCAATGGAATCTAATCCAAAATCCTGATATTAACCCATACTTACAAACTCCTGATTTTTGACAAAACCACTAAAAGTATAAAATGGGACTAGGAACGCATCTTCAACAAATGGTGCTGCCAAAACTGGATGATGGTGTGTAGAAGACTGTAGATAGACCCATGTCTGTCACCATGCACAGAAATCAAGTCCAAATGGATCAAAGACCTCAATGAAAATCCAGCCACACTGAACAGCTTAGAAGAGAAAGTATCCTTGATCAAACTGATATGGGAGACCACTTCCTGAACATAACTCCAGTAGCATACACACTGAGATCAACAATTAATACAGTGGTCCTCCTCAAACATAGAAGTTTCTAGAAGACAAAGGACTCATGTGACAAGACCAAATGGCAGCTGGCAGACTGAGAAAAGATTTTTACCAATTCTACATCTGAGAGAGGGCTGATGTTCAAAATATACAAAAATATACAAAGAACTCAAGAAACTAGTCAACAAAACACCACATAACCCTATTGTACTCCACAGCTAGTTTTCTTGTGTGACTGAAACACAGAACTGTAACACAATTCATACCAGATTTCAAAATTGAAGTTCATCTCTATGAAATACTTAATCATTTTCTGACCAAAGCAGAAACTCTACGTGAAAGTCTACAGTGCAGACACTGAGGCCCTTTGCTCCACTCTCCTTTTCTGTGACCCGAGACTGCCTGTTATAGGGCAGCAATAGTTCGTTCACTAACATAGGTTACCTAGAAGTCAAATAGTCTGATATCAGAGAGGGCACTCTGGAAGTTGGGAACTTTTCCTCCACTTCTATCAAATGGAACACAAACTCCACTGCTGCTTCCAATTATGCCAAGAGGTTGCTGATATGTGATGTGATTTCTGCAGGGCCACCTACAGAGTTAGTCCATGGCCTCAAGTGTTGCCCCTGTTGCTGTTTCTGCTTTCTGCCTTTACACATCTATAGTCTACACATCGACCTGTAGCATCTAGCAGCAAAGGCCTGGCCTTTCCATTCTGCTTGTTCCACCTGCCCTCATGCTGACAAGTATTTGACAGGGTTCCAAGGCTCTTCAGCTATGTCCTGTCTTCTTTTCATTTCCCATTTCAGGCTGTAGTTTAGTTCCCATAGGCTATTGGCTCAGGGCTCACTGCTCACTGCTCAATGACTGCTGCAACTAACATCTAAGGCTTAGCATTTTTCTTAGCTCAGGTCCATGTTACAGACTGGGGAGGCTTTGAAAATTTGTGCCCTGGCTCAGCTGCCTCTCCTGATGAGGAGGTTCTACTTGGGAACAAAGTTGGGCATCTCCGGAAAGCTCCAGGTCACTGGGTCTGAAGAAGCATAGAGCCCAGTGACCTCCCTGTAGTGCACAGGACCAGTTTCTATGTGTGATCAAAAGTGCTTTCAGTCTACTAGAAAATCACAGTGTCTGTGTGTATGAAAATGGTGAGCAAGAAGAACAGGGTATGGGGGCAGGAGAGAAAGAGACAGAGAGAGACAGAGAGAGAGAGAGAATGAATGTGTGTATTCACAAGTGCACATGACCAGCAAGGTGGTGAAAGATAAATTTATAAAAACCTGTCAATGTAAATATTTAAGAAAACTGAAAAATAATGATAATACTCACATTCTTAAATGTTTAATCAATAGAATATTCAAACCAAAATAACAATTATTTGATGTTTCAACATGATACACTCCCATGTTTATTTCAAGCCAGATGCCATGCCACTGCCACATTATTCATTTTCTATTCATACTGTTTTTTGAAAGTGGCCACCTCTTACCTGCAAAGGAAGGCAGTGGCATTGTTTATGTGCATCACTGAGGTGTTAGTGTATAAAGCTAAAAGGCCAGTGCTGTTATGTAGCTATTGCCTCAGAATCATAATTTTCCTCCTTGCCTTAGAAAGTAAAAGCAACTTAGGAGACTCAGAGGGCTTAGAACCTGGGATCCACAAGGTGCTTCCCCAGGGTTATGAATAACTGTGGAGAGGAGATTCTTCAGCCTATCAGCTGAGTAGGGAGAGCTGAAGATGCAGTTCTGGTGAGCCATTTGTTGCCTGTGCTCAGTTAGGCTTTTAGTCATGGTCCCCAGAAGTAACCCTAATAAACTTGCTGATTCACTGAGAAGGGCTTGAGTCAATCTGTATCTAGATGTTTTCTGGAGTGGTCAGATGCATTTGTGTTCCCCAGAAAAAGGTACATGATGTTTGCCCAGGTGAAATAACAGACAATGTATGTCACAGTAAAACATGATGTAATAAATATTAGTGGTCACAGCTGTAACCTAACTTGCTTAGCACAACAAGTTAATGATCAAAGAATAGGCATTTGTTAGGTTGGTAAGAAGGCTGAGGGGCATAGAGGACACATGACTTGGCTAAGGTCACAAATCTACTGGCAGAACTGTGAGAAGTTGGGCTCAGGGCCCTCTGACTGCATAGTTATTAATAATGCATGCAATTTAACTAATTCTCAATGGACGGCTACTATAATGTTATAGTCAACGAAGACCAAAAGGGTTGGAGAGCTGAGAGCACTTTAACATCCCACATTGAGATGCTTGGAGTTTGCCCTGCTGGTTTTAGGTCTTGCTTCTTGTGAGGAAACACTATATCCCTTTTCCTCTCTTTGGAAATGCTAATGTGTACCCCAGTATGTTGGAGGTATGTGATTGCTTTTTTGCTTTTGCTTTTACATGGGCTTACAATTAAGAGGGTGCTTTGCGTCTCAGAAGAGGCTTTGAACTTGCAAACAATATGAAACTGTAAGACTATGTCGATTTTTGAAGTTGAATTAAATATATTCTGCATTGTTGTATGGCTATAATCTTATAGGGTCCAGGGAGTGGAATGTGCTGGTTTAAATAAGAATGGCCCCCATAGGTCCATATATATGAATGAATAGTCATCAGCGAATGGGACCCTTTGGTGAAGATTAGAGGGATTAGGAAGTGTGGACTTGTTGGATGGAGTTTATCACTGGCCTAGAGCTTTCAGAAGTAGCTATCTCAGCATACAGATCAAACTGTAGCTCACAGCCATTGTTCAACATCATGTATGCTAGTTAACATGCTCTCCACTACAATGATAGTAGACTAAACTTCTAAATCTACAAGCCACCCTCCAATGAATGCTTTATCTTATAAAAGTTACTTCGGTCATGGTATCTCTTCACATCTCAGTTCCTGTGTTGAATGGAACAGACTGCTTTTTCAGCAGTTTTCTGTTTTACCAAGATAAGGCTCAATTAGAGTTTTAAGGTGTAAGTAATTCTGCAAGAGAATGTGACTCAAGGCCGGCTCCCAACACCAATGAATTCTTTATCTTACAAAAGTTAATTTGGTCATGGTTTCTATTCACAGCAAAAGATCAGTGACTAAGACATCTGCCAAGGACAGAAACTGGTGACAGTTCATAACTCTTTTCCTAGTGGGGCTTATACTGTAGAGAGAGAAAGAGACCATAAAATGGATGGATAGGAAAATTAAACTGTGACAGGAAGACAGGGCTAGGTGTGGGAACAGTAAGTGTCATGTCAAAGTGGAGGCATCAATGGCATTGGTCCAATGAGAAGAGCAAGAGGAAGAACAAACCACATGTGTGGGATATGGCTTCTCAGATAGGCTCTGGGGCTAGAGTATATGTGGAAACCAGCACGGAAGCTGCAAGTGTCAGAATTGGGCCAGTGAAGAATCACAGACGATTTGTGGTCAGAGATTGCAGAACTCAGTAAAAATACGGAATTTTATTCTGCAGGAGATGGTGCAATGACATGAGACTTGCCACCCCCACACCAGCATCTTTACCAGTGAAGATGGAAACTCTTCCTACTTTCCCTCCATTTCGCCACAACACTACTTCTCTTGGCAATGTAAAATGCCAAGTTTGAGAGTGCAGAATCCCTATTTTTTTTAAAGGAATTCCACAATGATTAATTTAGATGCACATTTTTTAGTGGGCCAGGTAGAGTCTGATAGCTGAGAACCACTAAATCTATGAATGACATAACCTTGTCCTGATAGTCACAATGCCTGTTCAGGGTTCCCAATCTAGCTGCATTCAGAAGAAACAAACCCTGAGACTCAAAGTGAAATATATAGTGTCCTCTCTTTGTGTCAGGTGGAAAGTACAAGAGAGGGGGACTTTTGACAATGTGCTTAGGGCAAGAAGGGTGTTTAGCAGAGGAGACAGGGGAAGAAGAAGAAATCAGGAGAAGAGGTGGGACAGCGGGAGTACCAGGGCAAGAGTAAAAGAAGTAAAGGAGAAAACAAAAAAGAGGAGGGGACATGAGTGTCTAACCTTCTAACATTGTGACTTGATGTTGTCATCTACAAATATATTGGGCTGTGTTCAGAGCAATCCATGGGCTGTGGGCTGGATATGCCTGCAAGATGAACAAAGCTAAGGCCATATCTTTTCCCATCTCTGGTGCTTTTATAGTGTCGAGAGACCCAGAATAAATCTTGCCACCTGCAACTACCCTTTGTTACCTGCAAGAGATAATGCACCTTTTAGCTATTTTAAGACCACATCTTAGATTGAGGTATGAATGTTACTTAATGCCTCTTTGACCTTCATCTCTCAGTGCCAAGCAGGGCTCCACTTGTCTCCCTGGTGCACCCCCTCTTGAGGGACATCCTGGGATAGGAATTTAACACTCAGAACCTCACAGGTGAATAAGAAACCTGTAGGCTGGAAACCAGACAGGTGGAGCTGCTACGGTGAGGAAAAGTGAGAGCTGTAGCCACAATGCATCCTTGGGTCAGGATTAGGGTAAGGGCATTGTGTGAGGAGTTTGGGGAAGTGGAAAGAGATGTATGTAGAAAGGGAGAGTTATTCGGTAATGGCAGGGGTTATCTCATCCATAGGGATTTGAGGCCAAAACACAGTGTTGTTCATTTTCAAGGCCCAATACCACTGTCAATGTTGTAAAAAGGAAAAAAAGAAATTAGGCTTCATTTCATCACTTACTTTTGCTAGCTGCAGGGCGGACACTGTGTTTTTCTGGAACCACTGTCACTCTGTGCCTCAACAAGCACCCACTGCATCTAATTTGCACAATTGGAGGGTTGTAAGAAGTATGCGCCAGTCTTGTCCCGCCACTGCTCCAGCCCCAATTAACACACCTAGACTCTGTATTTGACATTATGCTGTTGGCCAGTCATTAGTTTCTTATCGGCTAGCTGTGTCTTACTTATTAACCCATTTCTATGTATTTCCACGTGGTCTTACCAGCGAGAGGCAGCTACTATGTTTTCCTGCATTGTTCTTCATTCCCCTCAGCATGGCCTAAGAGTTCCAGTGTCTCTGACTTCTCCCAAGTAGCTCTTGTTATTTCAGTTTCTGATGTTGAGGGATAGCAAGAAGGCTAGTGTGATTACTCAGAGTAAGAAAGGAACATGGAGCCAGCACACAGCACCACATTTCACAGTACATGATCCAGAAAGTTCTATTTGGGAAATGCCTTAGGACACTGGAAGGGCTCTACCAATTTGGAATAAGAATGACAGCTTTTGGAGAGATCTGAGCCACAGAATGTCAGGGTATGATGTTGGTATGAAACAGTTTCCTCAGAGATACAATCCTGTAGGAACACACGTTAAACAGGAAGGTAAGCAACTCAAAATAGCTTCAGGAAGTCCCTGAAACTGACTACCTTCACTAGTGCCTGCCTTACAAAAGTAAGCATTAACGGCTGAGTGTACCTCTGAGGACACTGAGTCCAGCCCAGCTGCCTGGTAGAAGCAGAAAACATCCAAGCTAACTGGAAGAGGTTTAGGTAACTGAGGCACCGGAAAGGATACTCACCTGCTTGTTAAGCTGCCTGCAAGCTGTGCAGTGTGGAACAGGGTCCAAGCTCTTCTGAGCTGTCACCCATGGTGGGGTGGTCTTTGTGTCATTAATGCAAGTTACCCTTCACCCATACTTTTCTAAGTAACCACAATAAAACTCATGGTTCACCAAGTTGGTCGTAGTTTCCATATTTGATATGTCATAGGTTCTCTATTTAGGATGAGATGTGTGTGTTACATCTTCCCTGGAAAAGTTTTGTCACACAACAGCTATATTTCACCCCAGAAGTCTCAGTGGCTGCTGTGAACAGGGTTATGACTGGTGGCATGTACAAATGCCCAGCCCACTCCTGGGTTTTGATTCTGGGGGTTGCACCCAGCAGTCGGTCTGTGAGTGCAATCCACAGAGAGCTACACCAGAACTCTTTGACTTTGAAGAATCTCTTCATAGCCTCATCAGCTCCCATCCCCTATGTCTTCCAACCCTGAGGGAGTGAAGTACAAACAGGATAAGAAAGAGAGAGAAAGAAAGAAACCCAAAACAACAACAAAAAAAATCCCAAAATAACAACAACAAAAACGAGGGCACAGGGGCAACAGTGATGGATCAAGTCACTTTCTATACCTCCTTCCTTCGTAGATCCTAAGGACCCAGAAGGCCCTACTGTACTTGGTAAAAATACCAGTGGTGGGCACGTCCATTAAAAACGACAGTAGAAATAGTGACAAAATGAATAGAAGGCATTGTGTTTTATGAAGTTGAAAAAAAAATAATGACACCTCAAGACACTAAATGTAGAACAGCACTACAAAGGGCTGCTGAAAAAAATGTCCTTACCAATTCTGGTGACTCTAAAGGGATTATAAAATGTTCTCTCAATAGTCTAATGTGAATCCTTTTTGCATTAAACATTATTAACGTTGTCATTGTTGTTATTATTGTTATTTTGCTATGCAAGTACTTTACTCCTTTAAATTTTCTTTGAGACAGTTCTTGCTAAGTTAATTAGGCTGGCCTCTAAATAACTCTCCATCATCCTGTCTCAGCTTCCCGAGAATTTGGGATTAAGGATGTGCAGCATCATGCTTGGCAGGATTAAACTTTGTAATGATTTTAAATACTTACTGGGAACTGTTGTAAACTCAGTCTTGACAGTCACCTGATGGGATGGCTCCATCACTCCCACTGTTTTATTTGTAGTTTGCTTTTGGAGATTGGGTACCACAGCAGGATGTTTCCTCCCTCTATGGTCTGCAGGGATTTCTCAGACCCTCAGATTTCTGCTGGGTTCATTTCCTGGGTGCAGAGTGGAAAACAAGTGGTTCTACCACAAAAATGACAAATGTGGGCATATGTACCTGGCTTTCAATCCCACCTCAGAAACTTCCTAGCTATGGGACCTTGGAAGGAAACTAACAGAAACTTCCCACTTAGTGGCTCTCCCTGTAAAAATCTTGCAGAAGATCCCTGCCCTATCTCTGTCATTAGGCTGCATGTGGGGTTTTCAGGAGTGAAGAAAGGTATACTTTCTTCAGAGTGAAGCAACACTGTCATAAGCTGAACTCATATCTTCTGTTCTTTGGGTAGGACAGGGATTCTGGCTTAGGAATAGAATGTCAGTTCTTAGCTCTGGGATACTGATACACCCCTGAAATTTTAAGATGGATAGTGGAGGCTGCACTGTGAATCATGGGAGGTTCAGCAGCATCCCTGTCCTTATTCTCATGGCTGTTATTACCAAGACAGCTCTAGATACTGCAGAACATTGTCCCCCATTTCCTTCCTTTATCTTCCCATCTGTCTCTTTTCTATCCTCTCCTTATTTCCTCTTCAATCAAAGATGCTCAACACTGTGTAAGACTCTAGAACTGTGAGAAGCAGGAAGTGCTAGGTGAGAAAAACTCAATAGAGTTCAAGTTTGTTGTGAGTGGATTTGGTTTCATTCCCATCAAATAATCATAAACTGAGCTCATCTGTCCAATACACAATCACTTTACCCACAATCTGTCATCCTTCAACAGCAATCATGTGTGGATCACAACATGCCAGGCTGGCATGCTCCTTCAAGGCAAGACTATGGGTCCACCTTGTTGCCACCATCCACTGCTGTGTGGACAGTTATGCCACCGGCCTCAGCTTAGCAAGAATGTGACTGACCCTTTGTGGAGCATCTTTTGGTGTGGGGTAGGAACAGGGAAGATGCGGGGTTGCAATGCTTTCTGAATTTACTAGTTGTTCCATTCATGAGTAAGTCAGCCTAACTCAGAGTGCCTTCCATTTCCACTAAAGCAAATCCAGTACTGACTACCAAACACAGCTACCCTCCTATTTGCATTTGTAAATAAAGAAATGGGAACATACAAAGTTGATCCCATTATTACAAGTCCCAAAGGTGCAAATGTGCAGAATCCATCTCCTTATCCATCTCAGCCTAGACACAGCCCTGAGCACCTGAATACACCTCCACTCTGCTGAGGCCACCAACATTTCCTTTGAATAAACAAAATAATATGTGATAGTAACAACAGTCACTTCAAATGAGTCTTTTACCCCAGAATCTTACTATCCCCTATTTCCCCAAACAATGTAAAGTGGGTAGTCCAGGGAAGGATGATGGGAAACCGGAAGCACAGAGAAACCTGGTAAGGACAGCAGACAAGTATGCCAGAGACAAGGGATGAGTTACATTGGGAGCTAGGAGAAGGGAGTGCCAGCCAAGCGTTTAAGTCCTACTTCAGATGCACAAGTCTACATTGCTGAGATTCTGTGGATTTGGTTTTACCACCTACAGCAGTGACAGTTCACAAGGCCACGGGAGGGAAACTGGGTTATAGACAGTAAAATCTTACCCATCTATTTACATTTGTTTCTTTCCCTCTTCCCTCGATTCTTTCCTTTCTTTCTTTCTTCCTTCTATCCTTCCTTCTTTCCTCTCAGCCTATCTTGTGACAGTCTCTGACTAAGTATCCAAGAATGTCATTGAACTCCTGCCTGTACTTTCCAAGTGCTGGGAATGCAGGCCTACATCCGTATATTCAGTTTATGTGGTGCTGAAGATGGAAACCAGGCAAGCATTCTACTACCTGAACTGCATACTCAGCCACAACACACACACACACACACACACACACACACACACACACACACACACACACTCACACACACACACACACACATACACGCACACACAAACACACGTCAATATAAACACTTTTAATATATGGGGTTAATTGTCTTTGTCTTTGTATTGTGAAATATACTACAATTCATCAGGCCTATAGGGGACAGATAATCTATTCTGATCTGATCTGATCAGATACCATAAAAGAGTTTCTGGCCACACTGTGCAGAGTGTGCCTGATCTCCTAATCTATCAGGGTTAAGCCTGACTAGTACTTGGATGGGATAATCCACAAGTAAAGAAGGGAGAGTTAGTCAATAGAGAGATGGACAAAAATGTAATATAAGCACAGGGCTGGCTAGATAGGGGGATGAATAAATAAATGAATGGTTGCCAGTATTGATAGCCATTGTACAGAAATAACATTTTTTGACACGAAGACACATAAAATGTGTGAAAGTTTCAAGAAATAAGAAACAATGTAAACTAAGTATCTGGTTTTTCCAAAATTGCCCATGGGAATTAAATGATGAAGAAATACAGTCTAGCTCTCCTATGACCACAAAAAAAAAAAAAACTAGAAGTTAAAAAAGCCCAAACACCTTAAATTCCAAACACGGTCCCCTGGCTGCAAATAGGTGAAAGATCACAATCTTTGCAGTACTCAAAGGATCTGTGATCTGTGAGTACTTGAGCTTTGTTGCCCCACCCAGGAACCTGCAGGAATGCAAACCTCTGGGGCTATAGGAAACTGATTGTTCTATAAAGCAAGTGTTTGGATGGTTTAAACTGATTGGTCCTCACAGCACTCGCTCTGGATGCTATGAGATGATTGGTTTAAAATGTGGAGGCTTAGTTGTAATCTTATAAAAGCTATCTTACTTCCCCCCTGGTGGTACTTAATCTTCTGGCCCTGCATGGTACATGACTGTGAACCACAGTGCACTTGGAATATAAAAGACCTCATGCTTTTACATCAAGACCACTTCTCGTGAGTGATTTGGTGGGGGTGGCACCTTTCCTGAGTGGGAGCATGAAGGTCACTGTTCTGAGGGTCTTTCAGGAACCACTAAGCAAAGAAAGGAAAAGAGCAAAGGGAAGTCAGGCTTACCAGTGTAGGAAGTGCCTTGGTGGTGCCTAAAGACTTTGGACATTAGCCCATAGACATTGAGGAGCCTGGGCCATGACGTCCAGAAGGATCCAGAAGGAGATGAAAGCAATTGTACAAGAACAAGAAAATTGAGAGGAGTCATCAAAGCCCCATTCAGTCCAATGAGTGAAGGATTTGGGGATCCTGGCAATTGGCTGACCCACAAAGGGGAGGTGTAAATCCTGAATTACAATTTTTTCCTGCCAGCCACATTGGGGTTAGGCCACTGTCTCCTTCTTGTCTGGATTTGTGTGTTTCTTAGGTGGGGAGATGCTGTCCATTGGTCCAGTTCCATCCCAAACAGACTGACAACCCACTCATAAGCTCATGAGAGGAATCAGAGTATAGCTAAGGGAGGAAAGTGATCCTGTAGTAATGTGGGCATAGGATATAAAACCAGAAATAGTCTGTGGCCCTGAGAAAACTGCCCTGAAAAGTCCATTTCTCTGGAAAGATGAGATAACAGTTGACTCAAGTGGACAGGCTACAAGCTAAGAAAACATCACAATTCAGCAACTAAGACTTGACTTGTTCCACTCTGGGAGCCTCAGTTGTGTATCTGAGAACAAAAGAGTGTGGGGAGCTGCTGACAGATGAAAGGCTGGGACAAACAAGCACTTTGAAGAGCACAGGAATGCCCTGCTGTGGCTGATTGTCTTTCTTGCCCTCAGGGTACACTTAGAATTCCCATAAATGCACTCCTGGGTGCCCCATGCTGGGCTGCTGCTCTGATTGTGCTGCTGCTTTGTATCAGTGCCAAGTTCTTTCCCTTTAGAGCTCTCAAAGCCAGACTTAGCAGGAGAGTAAAGTTAGATGGCTCTATCCAATGGCATGAATTGGGTAAGGGGCTGCCCCTCAAGGAGACCCAGTTCCAAAGATTCAGTGGTCGCCACATTTCAGGTCAGCCTTCCACAGGCTGTGTGACCTTGGGAAGTTCTATTACCCTCAGTTACTTTGAGTTCTATCCATTCTAAATTTGGGGACTGGGGTGAATACAAAATAATTTTGTGCAGAACACTTGCTTGGATGGTGGCCTGTCAAACATTCTCCATCAAGAAGTTACAGCTTTTTCTGTATCACTCTTATTGAGTGTTTTATATGCATTCATTACCAGGCAAAAGGAGATTTGGGGCCTCTCAGTTTTGGTCTGAACTCTGTAGCTTTTTTTATTTTTCTTTTACTCTACATGAGGTTTCTTAACAGAGACTGTATACCTGATATTAACTGCATAAGTGCTCACTTCCAGGAACCCCATTGTAAATTGCCATCACCACAGGCACCTTACCATCATAGCTTAAAGAGAGAGAGAGAGAGAGAGTGTGTGTGTTTGTGTGTGTGTGTGTGTGAGTGTGTGTGTGTGTGTGTGGGGTGTGTGTAAAAGGGGTAGTGTTGCATGTGGATATGTGGACAATGTGTTTAGAGGTCAGAGGTCAACTTAGGTGACTCCCTCAGGAGCCATTCATCTTCTCTTGTGAGATGGAGTCTCTCAGTGATCTGGACAATGCATATTATTCTAGGCTGCCTGGCTAGTTAGCTCCAGGATCCTCTTGTCGATGCCTCCCGAGCTCAGAGACGACAAGCATATACCACATTTATGCCTGTCTTTATATGTAGGCACTGGAGATCAAACTCTGGTCCTCCTGTTTGCCCAGCAAATATTTTACCAACTGAGTTCCATGATGGTTTCCACCCTGGATTAATTAATAAGCCTTGGGTTCCTATTAGAGTGCAAAGGCTCAAATCCAGTGTGTAAGCACACTTTAGCTGGGACCTCTGGCAGGGCCAGGGAAGTCTGTTCTCATTGGAGCCTAAGTGCTGGAGTCAACAGGAGGCCTGGCAGAAATATGGAGTGGCCAAGAAAAATGGAATGGCAAAGCTAGGGAAGAGATATGATGAACAGAAATGGGAGATGGGAAGGTGCAGGAGTCACAGGCCCAGGATTTTTAGCATACTGGGAGACAGAGTAGTTAGAAGGGAGCAGACCAGGGCAAATGGCCTGCTGAGGTGATGGAGAAAGTGAATTTGATAATGGCTTGTTTCAGACACCTCCAGTCTATTGCATGGCTCTGAATATACTCTCTGTCTTCTAACATTAATGGAGCCAATTCTTTTCTCAAATAGCAGTGATGAGCAGGGCATGATACTAAAAAGAATACAATGGTGAAATCTCCTATCCACAAGTATCTACCTTTGAGCCTCCTAGCTGAGGGTAGTAATCAAGGATTGGGTGTCCCCTTCAGCAAATGGTGTGCTGAGCGTCTGCATCCAGCCCCGAACCACTACTTCTACTGCCATCTACCAAACA
Organism: Phodopus roborovskii; assembly: GCF_943737965.1. Taxonomy (NCBI): domain Eukaryota; kingdom Metazoa; phylum Chordata; class Mammalia; order Rodentia; family Cricetidae; genus Phodopus; species Phodopus roborovskii. The sequence goes on from NW_026126346.1 coordinate 35,275, forward strand.
CAGCATGAGCATGTGCACTCAAACATGAATATATGATATGGTCTTACCATTCTACAGGTTAATCAGACTAGTGCCCATGTGCCCCCACTGCCTCTAGGACACACTTTTCAATTGTACAGTGTCTTATTTAGGGCTTGTATTGCTGCAATGAAACACTATGACAAAAAAAAAGCAAGTTACAGAGGAAATGGTTTATTTGGCTTATACTTCATCATTGCTGTTCATTGAAGAAGGAGGCCAGGATAGGAATTCAAACAGGTCAGGAACATGGGTGCAGGAGCTGATGCAGAAGCCATGGGAGGTGACACTTACTGACTTGTTCCTCATGGTTTGCTCATCCTTCTTTCTTATACAATTCAGAACCACCAGCCCAGGGTTGGGTAGTCTCACATCAGTCACTAATTCAGAAAATATCACACAAGCCTGCCTACAGCCTGGTCTTATGGAGGTATTTTCTTAACCGAGGCTCCCTCCTCTCAGATGACTTTAGCTTGTGTCAAGTTTGTACCTAATACCCTTGTGGAGATGACTTCTCTATACCTCCTGTTCTTGATTCCCTTCCCATAATCCATGTCCCAATTTCACATTTGTTGTGACAAAAAGCAACTCAGGAGAAGAAAGGGCTTATTGGATTTATGATACCTTGTTAGAGTCCATCATTTTGTGGAAATCAAGACAAAAATTCCAGCAGCCAGTCTCATCTCGTCCATAGTTAAAGGCAAAGAAAGAATTAACAAATCCTTGTTTGTTGGCTAGCTCAATTTGATCTCCCCACTCTATACACTACTGGTCCCCATGACTAGGGACTGCCCTGGGTTAATTAAGAGTTCCCAATAGACATGCCCACTGGCCAACCAAATGTTGATATTCCTTCAGTGAAACGTTTGTCCCGGGCAACCCTCAGTTATATCAATTTGAAATTTAAAATTAACAGACATGGGTCTATCTACAGTCTTCTACACACCCTCATCCAATTGTTCATAGCAGCACTATTTCTAATAGCAAGAACCGGGAAGCAACCTAGATGTCCCTCAATTGAAAAATGGTTAATGAAGATGTGGCACATCTACTCAATGGAATACTAGTCTGCCTTACTTCAGAAACAAGTTGGGGTTTTGTGGTTGGTGTAGCAGGCCTCCTGCTCATACTTTGTCATTCCTCTTGTATCATTCCTCCTGCAAATTTCTCTGTAGGGGTCAACTGCATCAATGCTGGCAGGGCCTTGTCTTTTGTAACCTTTCCCAATTTTGCCTCACAAATAGTAGAGGTCAATAAGACCTCGTGAGAAATTACAAAGGAGGCCTAGCGCCATCACTCCTGGAGATAAATAAAATAATAATAATAATAAAAGAAACATTGTGTGTGCGTGCATGCAAATAAAAGAAACATTGTGTGTGCATGCGTGCATGCATGCGTGTTTGTGTGTGTGTGTGTGTGTGTGTGTGTGTGTGTGTGTGTGTGTGTGTTTAATTGATATGTACCCTTCAAGAAAACAAAGGGCTTGCTGAATTCTCCTTTTGGATATCAAGCTAATTTCCACTAGCATCTCCTTGAGATAATGGAGGCATGGCACGTGTTGTTGAAGTGGAATGGCAGTAAGGAAAGCTAAATTACCAAACACAGTGGCTAGAGGCCAGACCTATGAGTTTGGCATCCTGGTGTAAGACAACACACTCCAAGGTAGTGTGGTAATACATATGTAATTCCAGTATGTTAAGCTGGGGCAGCCTTGAGCTTGCAGTTACAATGAGTACAAGTGCAGCATGGAATTCATAGTGAAACCCTGTCTCAAAAAGAGGAAAGAAAGATGATGAAAGCATTCAATTTCCTCCCTTTCATTGTTATTGGTGCCTAGGAAATTATGCCTGAGACAGGGATAACCTCTCTCTTGTATCCTTTTCCACAATTTGCCATAAATTCTTCAAGATTTAGCTCATGTCCTCAATCATACTGGGGTGATAAAAATATCTTCTAACAGAGAAAATGAGGCAGGCCAGAAGGAATATCCAAGTGGCAAAATGGATCCTGCTGTGTTTAGAATCAGGGAAGCTGCCAAACACAGGGGACATAATCCCCTAAGGCCTGCCCACTTAATGGTGCTGTCCTTTGGTCATCAACTAAGGCTAAGCACTGCAGTCTAGATCCATCCGAAGAAGGCCTTTTATAGGTCAGTGTGGAAAATATGAATCTCATGAGGTTAGATTAATCTCTTTGTTATTAAAACCATTAAGAATGAACTAAGGGCTTCTTAAAACTATAAGAGAAAAATGAAACAACCCCATTGACAGGTGAGGGAATGATGTAGAAAAAGCAATGCCATATGGGAGATGAGAGACTGCATATTCTGTGCTTCAGTCTACACCTCTCCAGGAGTGATGGCGTTAGTCCTCCTTTGTAACATCTCACAAAGTCTTATTGACCTCTACTATCTGGTAAGGCAAAACATTGGGAAAGGTTACAAAAGACAAGGCCCTGCCAACATTGATGCAATTGACACCTACAGAGACATTTGCAGGAGGAATGATACAAGAGGAATGACAAAGTATGAGCAGGAGGCCTGCTACACCAACCACAAAACCCCAACTTGTTTCTGAAGTAAGGCAGTTTGCTGATTTAAGTTAAGAAGTCCAAACTGAATATTAGCATTCAGGCAGGGCATTCTGCATAGATCCTGGCCACCAGCTGGTTAACAGTCTCTCTGTTGGCAGCAGACTGAGCAATAGCAATCCCTGCAAAAGAGGCAGCAGGTGCCTGCACAACAATGGCATAAAATTATCGCAGCATTAATACAAAAGTCCCTTCTTGGTGGTAGAGGATAATTTCTTGTCTCCCATGTCACATGTCCATCACCATGGGGGGGAGGGCAGGAAATTGAATTACCAGGGCACCGGCTTTTGTCTGGGCCAGCAGTTGCTCAGAAAGCAGATTCTGGAAGAACATTTGAGAGATTCTCCCTCCCACAAGGACCCATTAAAGGTGGAGCACAGAGTCCCCAAGAAAAATTCCTAGGCAAGTCATAATTTTTTGGGGAGCTTCCAGCATAAGGGGCCATGTATTACCATTTTCCTGTTCCCCCTGGAAGTTTATGATATAGGACCTCTCTAAGTCCAATGCTCATACTGGCATTGGAGTAAAAATCAGCAATGGAAGCATTACTCAAAGTTATGCTTGACACTGAGAATGACCCATTAGGCAATTGAGAAACATTAATCATTCTCTGGAAGCAAAGTCTCCCCTGTGTCAGGAAGGTCAAATTACTCAGTAATGAAGTTTCCAGCTGCCCATTGGCAGCCAGTAGTCCCAGGGAATGTTCTCTCCTGACTAACTAGCATCAGGACGTGGGGGTTCCTCATCAACGTCCAAACCATCTGTCCCTCCATGGGCCAGTGATTCCAGTAAAGCAGAAGTAGTTTCCTGATCAATATCCACAGGGCAAACATGCCATTCTGGTATCCAAATAGGCTTCTCAGTTCCTGGGGGAAAAACACAAACAGCCCCTAGGACCCTAGCTAATAGGGGTGTGGGCGGTTGTCATTTTCCTGTAATTATGTCTTTCCACCTAACCCATCCCAACATTTGAGAGGTTTTGTTCCAATGTATCTTCATGGCAGACCAGTTATTTTTATCTACAGTTAAGAAATTTAAAATAAAGTATAGTAGATAATTGAGAATTGGGGGAGATCCTATATTCCCCCTTCATGAGTGCATTCCATGATGGCTTGTCCTGTAGAGTTGTGTGGGATGCCAAATAAGTGATTAATATAATGTTCCTTGCAGAAGGCAGTGAAGCAATGACTAGCATATGCAGGGCCATTGTCTGTTTTCATGATATAGGGAATACACATATAGGCAAAGTCCTATAAACAATGAGAGATGACATCTTTAATCTTTTCTCCAGAGTGTAGAGACACATAAACCACCTTAGAATTTGTATCCAGAGAAACATTCATATATTTTATTTTTTTTGCTTGAGGCAGATGGGTGATATCCATTTGTCAAAGATTGTTAGCCCTTAGTCCCTGGGGATTGATCCCCTCATTGGGGGAATTATGATAAAGAGCACAATTAGGGCATCAAGAAGTAATCTGAGTGGCAACAGGCAAGGAGCAGTTAGTATGAAACTTAAGAGAGTGTGCATTTAGCTCATGAAGCTGTGGAGGGTGTTGCTCCTCTGTGAACATGACTATTGCTGGCCGAATTAAAGAATGAGGAAGTGAATTGCCCACTCAAGGGGTCATGGGAGGCCTGTATGGGCACATATGTACCCCACAAATGCTGGGTGTATCTCCTGCCAGATAAGATGTTGAAGATTAACTAGAAGAGAATGAACTTGGGAGGTGGGAAGGACATATGGAGAAGTCCCTAATGGCTTTACAATGTTAGCAACATAAATGCTATCAGTATATAGACTAAAAGGTTCTTTTTCAAACAACTGAAAGGCCATTAGGTAAGGACCAATTCAGCAGCCTGGGCAGACATTTGCCCTGTAGGTGTCTTCTTTTGCATTTGACTAGAAACTACTACAGCAAAACACTTAGAGGAGCCATCTGTAAACACTGAGTGAGTTCCTTGAAAGGGGGCCTCCTTTAGAAATTTAGAAAAAATTACAGGTTGCTGCCTAAATAAGACAGCAAGGTGCTATTTGAGTAGGGGTTATCAAATTTAGCTCCTGTAGATGTGATAAAGACCATCCATCCATCATGAGAAGCCTGTAAATGCTCAAACTCTTCCTTATCACAGGGGAGAATAATCTTTTCAGGGGGATTTCCAAAGGTTTAGATGCTAAATTTATGCACTTTCCATAATAATTGCAATATCAAATCATAATAGGGGGACACTACCTTCATAGGGGAGGTTGACAAATGAATCAAATATATAGGATCATTTTGCCGTACAACAGCATTGGGTGAAAAACTGGAAGAAAGTACACCCCCAACAGGATGTTCATAATCTAGGCAGCAAAGAAGGGCTTTTTCAATGCTTTTTTAATAATGATTGGATGGTGTCCTTTGCCTCCTGTGTTAATTTGTCTGGAAGAGATTGGGGCTGGATCCCCTGGAAGAATACCATGAAGTGGTCTAAGCTCCCTTGTTTTAATAGAAAGAGAGGGGCAGATCATTGAACATCTCCCAAAATCTTTGGCCAATCATGAAGAGTTTTCTAAATTTGAACAATCAATTTGGAGCCTTTGAGGCCAGAGGACGGTCTATTGGATTTGATGGCCTAGATAGGTGTAAGGAGGTTTTTTTTTTTGTTTTGTTTTGTTTTTTTTTTTTTTTTTGAAACTTCTCAGGGGCCAAAATAAATCCATGAGCCTCCAGGATCTCCGGCAATTAAGCAAATGCTTCAAGACATCTCCGAGCAGGCACTGCCAGCAGAATATCATCCATATAATGGATAATGTAAAGATCAGAAAACTTGCACTTGTCTTTAGGAATAGCCATGGGTGAGGGCAAGCAGGGATGAAGGGATCCCATAGAATGCATTGTTGCCTTAATGCACCTCAGATCCTGAAGCAATCTCCATTTTCCTGAAGCCATTTTAATCACAAATATAGGGGAATTCCAGGGAGAGGTAGAGGGTCCACATGTCCTGCGTCCAATTGTTTTTGAACTAGCTGGGAAGCCATCGGAAGATTTTTTTTTTTTTTTTTGTTAAGGGCCACCATTCCATCCACATTGGATATCAGTAGTCCATGTAATTGGTATGAGGACTGGCAGCTCAACAGAGACCCTTATTAAAAATGGCCAAATCCTTTTCTATCACCTGTAGTCTGGGTGTCTAATGGGAGAGTGGCCACAGAGTGAACTTCTCCTTGCTGTAATTTATCTAGCCCTTGTCCTTTGTCCCAGCCAATCTTACACATCATCTGGAGAGCTTTGTTTCTTGTTGTTGTGCCTTGGGCAAGGGTTTTGGTAGTTCAGACAACTCCCATCTCTTGCAAGAGATCTCATCATCACAAATTAGTAGGGACACCAACCAGGATATAGGACTGGAAGTAACCTGAATGGCCGTCCGTTTTTGTCAGTCTATCAGCTGACTCATTACCTTCTGCCAGTGTGCCAGGAAAGTTTGAATGAGCTCTTAAATGTCCCACAAAGCATGGTGCCTTTCTTTGATGAATGCATTTTGAATTTGCTCAAACAGTCATTTAACCTGATATTACTATTTCCAATGTACGGAACCATCTGAATAACTTGAGGATCTCTGAAAACAAAATGACTATCAGCATATGAGTTAAATGAAGCATTCATTAGAAGCTGAAAAACTATTGCAACAGTTCCTAATTCAACTACCTGAGCAGAACCTGGATCTGTCTGTACTACATATTCCTTTCCATCAATTACATAGGCTGCTTTTCCATTAGAAGAACCATCAGTAAAAACTAACATAGCATTTTTAACAGGATTACTCCTTAAAATTTTAGGTAATATAAAAGGATGCATTAACACAAGTTGCAACAGTCTATGAGCTGGAAATTGATTATCAATTTTTCCCAAAAAAATGAGTAAAAGCAATTGTCCATGAATCACTGTTTTGAAATAACCAATCAACTTGCTGTTTGTTATAGAGAACATGAATTACATTTGGTTTCCTGCCAAAATATCTCCTAGACTCCATATGGCATTTTTGTACTATATAAGCTAAAGCTTTAACATAAGGATTTAACACTTTGGCTGAGGAAACATATGAATGCAACCTTAAAAATGGTCCCCCTTGCTATAAGTCAGAAGTCAGACTATGCTGTGTGGGAAGAACATAAGCCTCTCATGGTTTCGCATAGTCAATATAGCATATCTGCTGATGTTGGATTGCATTCTCCAATTGTAAGAGAACTTGTCTACTCTCTTCAATTAGCTGTCTAGGTGAGTTTGTATCACAATCTCCTTTTAGGATATTTCTGAAAGGGTTCAAATCACCAGTAGGTGCTTTTTAAAAAAAGGACATAACCAATGGAATATTTCCTAATAAATTTTGAAAATCATTCAATGATCATAAGCTATCTTTTCTAGTTTCTAATTTGTGAGGCCTAATTTCTTTAGGAGGTAAAATAAGTCCGAAATACTTTTGAAAACTTTTCGATTCTGTCTTTAAAGCTTTCATTAGCAGACATGGTCGCATTGTAGGTGAAGCCTAACAGGGCTGCAGTTTCCTGAGGCTTTTTTTCAATAGCTTTTCTCAAATCTTATATTAACCTGCGTTCTTTTAATTTCTGTTTCACCCACCAAAATTTAGGAAGATTTCTGTATTATCTCCTCTGCTAAATTCTTTTGAACCATCCATACAACATTCTCTGGCTCTCAGGCCATTTTGGCTTTGACCATTTCCTGCTTTTTCACTCTGCAAGACAGCCATGGGAAATGCACATCTCCAACCTTTTCAATTAAGACAGTGAAAAGAAGTCTCTCTTTCTTTTTTTCTACTATATCCCAAGCAATTCAAGTACTACTTATTGTTAGAATTCACACATTCACAATCACACTTCAGACATTCATGCCTGGCAACACCATACATACAGAACATACTACATCTTTCAGCTCTGCTTTTCTTTATACCAAGATTAGCTTGTTGAAATAGAACATCTCTGATTGAAATCTCTTGTAATGCAGTTGTTGCAGCTAAACCTTGAATTATGAACATCCAACATATGAACCAATCACAACATATGTCACTTTTTTTCCTCTTCTTTTTTTTTTCTTTTTTTATAAGGCCTTAAAACACTTAGAGTGCATGTGAGAGGGCAGAGAGGGTAAAAGGGAGGGAAGGAGGGAGGGAGGGATGAAGGGACGGAGGGAGGGAAGGAGAGGGAACTGGGATTGACATGTAAAATAATAAATTAAATTAAAAAAAATGCTTTGACTCTAAAATTTAAGTTGAAGGACAAGTTACTGGGGAAAAGGATTTCTATTTTTGTTTCCACAGAAAATGAAAAGATGTGGATTCCTTCCAGTCTAATGTGGTTTGATCATGCCAGACCGCCTGAAACAGAGTACAAAGTGATCCTACATTCAAAACAGCTGGACAAAGCAGCCCTACAGACTACAGCCAGGATTTCTGAATCTTCATTGAATCCCCCATGGCAGCACCCTTTACCAGCAGGAAGTAGTTTGGAAAGAATGATGCCCAAATTCCCAAATGCTGTATATAAATGTTTGTTTTCATTTAATTGGACTTTGTTATATAAAATAAAATTAAAAAAAAACTTTCTGACAGGCTGCATTAATGTTTCCATACTTTTGGCTGGGGAGTAGCCACAGTAGTATCCTCTAAAGCAGCAGGCATCTAGGTATCATCCTGCATTGATCTCTCAGCCTGGTTTGGCCCACTGCAGCTCATCTATGACTGCAGCTGCTTGAAAAGCAAGCAATCACCATTGTAGCAACTCTGAGCTCCCTCTGACCTAGTGCATAAGCCCAGCCATACTTTTCATTCAACAAGCCCTAGTGAAGCTCTGAGACAGCTATGGTGGTGGCTTTCAGGTTGGTGCCTCTCCTTGGAAATGTCCTGTCTTTCCTTGAACATACAATCTTTCTCTGATCTACAAGGGCAACCAGTGTCTTTTCGGATAACCTTTTGGGCTCATCTTCCTCACTTTCTTACTCAGAACAAAATAACTCTCGAATCTCTGTCTTCTGCATCTCTTTTAAAATATCTTTACTAGCCTGTTGAATGGAATTTAAAAAGCCTTCAAGAGTTTCTGTTTTACTGCAGTTTCCTGTTCCTCTAGAAGTTCCTTTAATTGAAATTCTAATTCAAACTTTATGGGTGTATTCCCCATCTCTCATTTTCCTATTTATTTATTTATTTACTTATTTACCCCAATATGTCCCAGCCAGCACAAGGGATCACCCCATCTATTGACATCACTTTCAGAATATTTGTGGGGACCTTCAATTGCTGTGCCTTCACAGTGTGTGTGTGGAGGGGAGAGGGCAAGCTATTGAAGATACTGAAGAGTGTGGCAAGATTGATAACACAGGACTCTTGCTTGATATTAAGAAACTCTTATTTTTATTTTACGCTGGGGGCTGGCGCATATACCCCGGGAACAGGTGGAGGAGGGGGAAGCAGAGGGGGGCAGTTAGTCATATCAGGTTCCAAGGACCTGTTAGGGCACTTGCAGGGTGCCTGACTCAAGGTTGCTGAGAAAAAAAGTTATACCTTGACTCAATAAGCCTGTTTTTCTTTTGCTAGGCTTACAGCTGCCTGTCCAGAAGGCAGCAGGGGGAAGTGAATTCTTAGCCAAGGTCTTAGTTCCTATATAACCAGGAAAGTGGTGTGACCTAGTTCAGGCAGCTCTCCTAACAGAAGGCATGTGTAACAGAGGATTGATGATTGAGGGCTGTTCAAAGAAGTGAAAAGTCTGTCACTCTGTTTTTCCTTTTTACTGTATTTTCTGTTTTAAATTTCATCTCTTTTTCGTGTGTGTGTCTGTGTGTATGTGTGTGTGTGTGTGACTGTGTGTGTATAATGTGTATATGTAAGTATAGGTGCCTGTGGAATTCAAAAGAGGAATTTTAGCCAGTTGTGAGTCTCTGAACTTCGAATGAGTCACTTTTTTTTTTTTTTTTTTTGATATGAGTCACTTTATGTTGCTGTGATAACATAATATATCCAGGATCCAGGGCAACTTTTGGAGGTTTATTTGAATTTATGATTCCAGAGGGGTAAAAGTCCATCATAGCATGGCATGGAGACACTGCAGTAGGCCTAGGGGTAGAGAAAGGAAACTGAGTCTTCACATCTTCAAACATAAGCTCAAAAGAGAAAGCAAGGAAATGATGTGAAGCTTTTACTCTCAGAGCCTGTTCTCAGTGTTATACTTCCTCCATCATGGCTGCACTACCTAAACCTCTTCCAAACAATGCCACCAACTGAGATTTAAGTGTTCACATACCCGAGCCTAGGGGCAACATTTCTCATATAAGCCAGTATGAAGTCCGGTCTTCTTTAAGGGCAGTATATGCTCTAAACTGCAGAGCCATCTGCCTAGCCCCAAGTCCCTCATTCTTCAACTTATACTACAGCAATTTTGGATGGAGTCATTCTACTGTGATGAATGAATTCTATTGTCACACTAAGCCAAAGTTTGAAGTGACATGGGTGTAGCATCATCTGGGAGAGAAAATTTATGGAAAAGAAACTCTGGGATGTCCCTATGACAGAACTCTAGGCAATTGTTAACAGAAATGTGATAGTAAATGACAGGGATTGTAGTTACGTACACTTTTAATCCCAGAACTCTAAAGGTAGAGGCAGGCAATTGTTGGAGTTTAAGGTTAGCCTGGTCCACATGGTACCAGAATAGCCAGGGCTACATAGAGAAAATCCTGTCCCAAAAATACAAAACAAAAAAAAAAAAAAAAAAAACATAAAACAAGCAACAGTACCCCCCCAAAAAAAACACATTGAAAAATCATCAGTGCTGAATGTAGATAAGTAAGAGAATATGTATTTTGTGCACCAAAAGGAGTAGATTGTAGTCAGAGAGTTAGTATTTAGCTCTACATTCACCCCTTCAGATATTTTCTTATGAAATAAGAGTTCACAATCCAGAGTCTTTATGTTCCATATTCTTTTGTCTCAAGTGCCCATCTTTGTTTCTACTGGTGGAAGTTATTTAAGCAGGAAGTAAAGTGGGAAAGAGGCATAAACCTATTTACTTCCAGGGTCATTTACATGGGCTTCACTGCCAGCAACAGTAGTTAGACTCTAGTGGGTGCCAAAAGACTAGTGGGGATATGGGTTCATGGCCTCCCTGGACAGTTACAGCAGTGAGAGCCATGAAGAAAAATTGTTGAGGCTCTGGGAAAAGTGACTTCCCTTTTGATTCAGTTGTAATATGTCCTAAATCACTCCCTCCCACAACATATCTAGAATCACTTATTTGCCTTTGACTGTTCTAGTCTCATTTTTGTCACTGTGAAAAGATATTCTGATAAAAATCAACTAGGGGAAGAAAAGCTTTATTTAGCTTATATTTCCAGGTCACACTCATCATTGAGGGAAATCAAGGCAGGAACCCAAAGGAAGACCGTCTTGATAGTCTGCTCAGAATTACTTGTGATGAAAGAACTCACATATAGTTAGAGAAATTTAATAAAAACCATGGAAGATACTGCTTCCAGGCTCATGTTTAGCTTTCTTTTCTAAAGAATGTTGGACTATCTGCCTACAGGATGGTATTGCCTATAGTAGGCTGGGCTTTCCATACATCTGTTTTCAGTGAAGACAAACCCCCATGGACATGTTTACCGGTCAATCTGATCTAGGCAATGCCTCAATTGAGATCCTCTTCACAGATAATTTTAGGGTATGTCACTTTGACACTTAAAGCTAAATAGACATCACCAACAACCATTTATGAACATACATTGTAGCTTCCTATCCTGACATACCTTTACACATTTAAAACCTTTCTAGAAAATCCCAAGTGATAATGATTATTCCATGGAAGAACACAAAATCATTAGGGACAAAATCTGATGAAGACTTTTCCTCAGATGCCACTTTGTACCCTTTCAGTTTTTCATTTTTCCAAACAAAAATTTTCTCACAGCATTCACTATTATCTATCAAACAATAGGAATAAAAGTTTCAGACTGTGTTCCCAACAGAAGACACGTTTAAAAATATTACACTCCCCAACTTCTCTCATTGTGACGATTTATAGTTGGAAATGATCTGGAGCAGATAATATTATCTTCTTTTAGCATGATTGTCCTAAGATGTTTTCTTGACGTTTTTTTAAGAATGAATCTCTCCTGCATCACCTAATGCAAGGTCCATGTACACACCAAAACCCACAGTACAATCCTGTCTTGAGTATTCATCTGCTTACACAGTCACTCCTGAAACCAAGACCTATTTTGCAAGTGTGTGAAAATGACAGTGATGGGCTACACCTGCCAGCCCTGATGAGGAACTCCATGGTAGAAAACACAAAGACCACATGAATAGAAAGGCCACTGATGCCAGCCTAGGCTAGTATACCAGGCAAAACTCTCAATCACTATAGACATAGAAAACAACATATTCAATGACAAACCCAGATTTTCAAAGTATGTATCCACAAATCCAATCCTACAGAAATTTCTGGAAGGAAAACTCCAACCCAAGGAAGTTAACTATGCTCACAAAGACATAGGTAACAGGTAATCCCACTTCACCAGAACCCAAGGGTAAAGCAGGAGAAATATATTCACAACATCCCTGCCAACAACAAATCTAAAACAAACAAGCATTAACAATCAATGGTTTTTACTCACCCTCAACATTAATGCTCTTAACTCCTTGTTGTTCAATATGTTAGAGGACCCAGCAGGAAGAAGAAGAGTTCCAGAGCCAGATTGGTCATTGAAGATATCTTTTTGTGTGTGTGTGTGTTCTAACTATTGTATTATGTGTATTTTATTCATGTCAATCCCCTCTCCTCCATGTGTCTGTCTCTGTGTGTGTGTGTGTGTGTGTGTGTGTGTGTGTGTGTGTGTGTGTGTTTGGACAATGCCAAGTTTTTTTTTGGGGGGGGTGATATCTTTGTAGATCCTCTGAAGTGCCTGAAATATTATATTTTATAAGTAGTAGTAGTAGTAAGACAATGCATTATGTAAATACATTTTTTGTTAAGATTCATTTGAAATAATGATTGGGAAGAAATAGTTTAAGCCCTCCAGAGTTGACCAAATTGTGTTTATGCCAAAGTTTCCTTCTCGTAGAAACATAGAGCTCTAAGTCACTACTCCAAGTGTGGGCAAGAAACCACTTTCCCATCCAGTTTGGCTTTCCTGTGTACATAGTATATATAAAGGTCAAAGGAGGCCTATTCACAACACGTAGTCAATCTAGATGTTAAAAAGGTTGCCAGTGTATGACAAAGTAGAAGTAGTAGAACATATTTTGTACTTTTGTGTTAAAATTGTTCTTTCTGTGTTAAGAATTTTTAATTATTACTGTTACATGTGTGCTGTTTACTGGACTGCTATGTATATAGTGGACAACAGTCCTTACTTGAAACATCTGGTCTATCTAGATGTTTAGAAGTTCCCAACATATGTTAAATGTAGAGGTAGTAAAATATCACTTTGTAAATATCTTTTTGCTAGAATTATGTGAGTAGTGCTGTCTGTACTTTGCTTAGTGCTGTAGAGAGGAAGGGCTGGGAGGCAGGGAGGTCATGTGCTAGTGTGTTTATATGGGACCTTTTCAGTTGCCCTTTCTGTATATTTGCATTTTGTTTTGCTGTGTGTATACTGCATACAGTGGACAAATATTTCTAAAATTTTCAGCTTCTAGTCTCTAAATGTTAAAGAGGTTGCCATCGTATGACAAAACAGTAAAATTAGCACATTGTGTACACTGTTAAAATTTATAGGAAAGATTGCTCTGTAAATAACTTGTGGGATATGAATTTGTTCAGCAATTTCTAAGCGTCACATATTTCCATATTTGTCTACTGGTTTGAGGGCAGAGAGAAGGGAGAAAAGAAAGTGGGTCAAAAACCCAGATGGGTATATTTACAAGATGCCTCAGATAATAACCATTGCTTTAAATAGTTTTATTCACTAGTGCAGTGTGAATAGTAGGTAAGGTCTTACATGAATTACCTAGTATTTCTAGATATTTTTAAAGTGCTTGGTACATTTAAAAGTAGACGTAGTAGAATAAAACTTTGTGTAAATGGTTTTGAAAAAATGGAGATACGATGTTTAGCAATAGAATTGCTAACCCACCTCTGAGAACAGTACCAGTTGTACTTGTTCAGTGGATTGAGGTGGTAGGGAGGAAGAAAGTGCAAAATGATTCCCTTTATGTGCTAGATAGATCCTTTTAGCTTACCCATCACCCTGTATGCTATATACATTTCATTTAACTTTGCTATATTGTGTATATTGTACATATTGGACAAAGAGGGCCTGATTTTATGATATCTAGTTTTAGGCATTAAAGAGTTTGCTGATGTATAACAAAAGAAGAGTTAGTAAGCTAGCACATTGTGTATACTGTGTTAAAAGTCATAGCATGGCTGTCTTCTGAAAGGAGATGTGTATCATCCCAGTGGCAGGTGCCTGTGTCAGCGTGACACAGGAGAAGGGCTGGTGAAAAGGAGGCAGGAGACCAAAATGCTCTCAGCAGAAGACACTTTGAGTTCTAACCATTGTTACGTGTGTGTGGTTTCAACACTATTCTGTATATAGGGGACACATTTATGTCCTCATCTGAAACACCTAGTCCTTCTAGGTGTTTAGAAGTACACAAAGTATGTTAAAGGCAGATGTAGTAAATAATACATGTTGTAGATTATCCTGTTTAAACTTGTGATGAATTGTTCTCTTTTGGAAAGGGAATGCTAAAAACTACTTCTGAGCAGTATAGACTTGTGCTCGTTTGGGAGGGAGAAAGAAAGAAAGCATATGAAGTGCCTAATACTAATGTCAGTTTTGGTAATGCAAGATGAGCCATTATCCCATTTATCTGTGCATCTTATTTGTGCAATGCATGGTATATGCAGAAGGCAGGCGAGTCTTAGTTTTCCTATGTGGTGAAGAGGCTGACAGTGTATGACAAAGTAGAATTAGTGAAAAGACATGTTTTAAAGTTGTGTTAAAATTCATAGAAAAAACTCTTAAAACCACTTAGGAAGTGAAATTATTAATAATCCTACAAAAAAGTTACATAAACCTGACCCCTGAGTTGAGAGATGGGAGAGGTTCTAGACCAGAACATTTCTATTTATAGATGCAGTTTATTTGCTGTACTGCGCTGTACTTATCCTGGTGAAACAGAAGTGTTATTGGAAACATCTAGTCTTTAGACTTTTAGTGCATAATACGCTTTGTGTGGTAATGCACACCTTTAATCCCATGTTGAGGCAGGTGGATCTGTGAGTTACTGCAGGCCAGCCAGGACTACATATATTTTGTCTCAAAACAGTCAGAAAATGTGCAGAATGGACTGGTGAGGGCTCAGCAGGTAAAGGCGCTTGCCATCCAGCTGGTGGCCTGAGTAATCTATGTCCAGGGTCTACATCATAAAAGGAGAAAAATGATTCACAAATTGTCTGATGGCCTCCATACAGGTACAGTGGCATGCATGTGCCCACATGTACTAATCAATAATTGTAAAAAATGCACATGGTAAAGAATAGAAGGTTAACACCTTTTAAGGATTATTTGATAGGAATGTTTGGGGGTTGGAATTGTTAACCTTTGTTTTTGAGCAGATACTGTTACCAGGTGGTGGATAGGGGAAATAATAGTGCAGAGCAATGCACTGTGCCTATGGGTTGGTTCCACTGTCTGCCATTGTTCAGTGTGCATTTCAGTCAATGCTGAATGTTACCAATTAGAGAGTAACTCGCAGTGCCCAAAGGAAGAGCTGTCCTCTGTGGTTGACTTTTGTAATATTGTCAGGACAATGATCCTGGACTGGAGTTGTGCAGAGAAGGTGGATGAAGGAGGTACTTTTTGCTATGTCCAGCGCATCCAGAAGACAGAGCTATATGCAGGGATCCATGTGTGCATATGGGAAGATACTTGTGTTTATTGTACACAAAATTCATCCGACAACATCTGAACTGCAGGAATGTCCTAAAGGAGAACATACGGTTTAATGTATAGCTTCATAGGTTGAGAGAGACATAGGTGCCTCTTGAACATTGAATTGTTCAGCCATGTCTGGACAGTGAGTTAATTCATGTTGCTAGGCTGACTGGAGGGGCAGAGAGGTTCACAGGGCAAGATCTGCAGCCATGTGAGATTGACATCCTGAGGATCCCTACTGCAAGTGCATAGTCAGTACTCCACAGGAATACATTAATTGAGCAGGAAAACACCTTAGTATTTCAATATGTAGATCTGATGATAAACTTAAGAATGCTGTATTTAGTTGGTCTGTTGCTTTGTGTTTCCTGGTAAGCTGAGCATTGAGGGAATGCAGCATTTTAATTGTACCTTTGACAGTACTTCTATCTAGAAGCCTGCTGCCATTTTTGTCTTCTATGAAATTTTTGTTGCCAAGGAAGACAGTTTTGTCTGAAAGATTGAGATGCATTCTTGGTTATCAAAATAGTCTTGTAGCATGGAATTTTTAATAGGTGAATATTCACAATGTGGGGGAAAGCATGTTACATACTGTATAATCTCAATTAGCTGAATGTATGTACATGTGCAGCATCTAGAAGGACACAACAAGCTGAGTTGCTTGTGACTTGGAGACTGTTTCTTGTGTTTTGTTTCATGTAATGGAAAAACTACAAAATAAATAAAGGCTTCTTTTAAAAGCTTAAAAAGAAAGATAGAAAGAAAGAAGGAAAGAAAGACAGAAATGACAGAGACAACTTAACTGGTCAGTCACTCAAAGTTCTTCTGTAATGTTCCATCTTCAGCCCATATGCCATAGTGTGGCAGAGTGCGCAGCTAAGCAGGAAACTTTAAACTGTCCACCTGTCCGTTTTTCTCTGTGTCCTGCAGACTGTCTGGCAGACTCTTCCATGAAGCAGGAAGTATGTACCTGATCCACCATATAATCAAACTCAAAAAGAAAAAGCACATGATCATCTCCCTAGATGATTCAAATGCCTTTGGCAAAATTCAACACCATTTCATGATAAAGATCTTGGAGAGATCAGGGATAACAGGAACATACCTACACATAATAAGAGCAATAAACATTAAACAAACAGCCAACATCAATATAAATGGAAAGAAGCTTAAGGTGATTCTTCTAAGAAAAAGACAAGGCTGCCCCCTCTCTTCACATCTCTTCAATATTTTACTTGAAGTTCTAGTTCAAGGAAGAAAACATAAAATGAGATCAATTGGATGCAAATTGGAAGGGAAGAAGTCAAACTTTCTCTATTTGCAGATGATATGATAGTTTACATAAGCTACCAAAAAATCTCAACCAGGAAAAACCTACAGCTGATAAACACTTTCAGCAAACTGTCAGGATACACTATAATCTCAAAAAAATCACTAGCACTACTTTATTCAGATGATGAAGGCACTCAGACAGAAATCAGAGTAACCTCATACTTTACATTAGCCACAAACAACATAAAGTATCTCGGAGTAACGCTTACCAAACAAATGAAAGACCTATATATAAGAAATATGTGCCTTTAAACAAAGATATTAAGATACCAGAAAATGGAAAGAAGTCCCATGCTGTTTGATAGGTAAGATAAACCTAGTAAAAATGGCAATCGTGCCAAAGGCAATCTACAAATTCAATGCAATCCCCATTAATTTCCCAGCATAATTCTTCACTGACCTAGAAATGTTAATAATCAACTTTAAATGGAAAAACAAAGACCCAGGACAGCCAAAACAAACCAGTACAATCAAAGAACTTCAGGAGGCATCACCATCCCTGACTTTAAGCTCTACTACAGAGCTATAGTCCAGGAAACAGCCTGGTATTAGCACAAAAATAGACGGGTAGACCAATGGAATTGAATTTTAAATCCTGATATTAACCCACGCACCTGCGATCACGTAATTTTTGACAAAAAGATAAAATTATACAATTGGGGGAGAAAAACAAGTTCAACAAATGGTGCTGGCACAATTAAATGATGATGTGTAGAATACTGCAGAAAGACTCATGTCTCCCACCACACACAAAACCCAAGTCTAAATGGATCAAAGAACTCAACCTAAATCCAATCACACTGTACCTCTTAGAAGAGAAAGTAGGAGGTACCCTTGAACAAATTGGTATAGAAGGCTGCTTACCTGAACATAACTCCAGGAGAACAGATACTGAGATTGAGAATTCAAAAGGCTGAAAGATACTTAAAAAAGTGTTCAACATCCTTAGCTGTCAGGGAATTGCAAATTGAAACAACTTTGAGATACCACCTTACTCCTGCCAGAATGGCTAAAATTAGAAACACTAGTGACAACTTATGCTGGAGAGGATATGGAGAAAGGGCAACACTCCTCCACTTCTGGTCGGAGTGCAAATTTGAACAGCCATTTTGGAGATCATTATGTTGGTTCCTTAGTAAAATGGGAATCAGTTTATCACAGGACCTGGCCAACTGCCTTTTAGGCATATACCCAAATAATCCACATCCTTGCAACAATGACATGTGCTCAACTAAGTTCATAACAGCATTATTTGTAATAGCAAGAACCTGGAAGCAACTTATATGCCCGTCAACTGAAGAATGGATAAAGATGGTGTGTCATATCTATAAAATGGAATACTACTCTGTGGGGGAACAAACAATGGAATCTTTACTTTTACGGTCAACTGGATGGAACTTGAAGAAATCATCTTGAATGAGGTAACCTGGTCACAGAAAGAGAAACATGTTATGTACTCACTAGTATTTGGATTTTAGACCTAGAGCAAAGGACCACCTGCCTACAATTCACACCGCCAGAGGAACTAGGATACAAGGTGAATTCTAAGAGATTCATATATGGTCCCTGACAGAAGGGGGAAGAGACAAGTTCTCCACACCACATGGGGAGTGGAGGGCAGTGAGTGCAGAGAGAACTAGGAGATGCGGAGATGGAAGCATGTGTGACTAGGAAGATTGAGTCAGGGGAGGAATAGTAGAGAAAAGAGAGAGAGACAGGGGGAGAGAGAGAAACAGAGAGAGATAGAGAGAGAACATAAAGAGGGAGCCATTGTATGTTTGAAGAGAAAACTGAACATAAAGAAATGTCCAGAGACTTACAAGACTGACTCCAACTAACAATTTGAGCAAAAGCGGAAAGGCTACCATAAAAGCCCTTACCTGATAATAAGATCAATGACTACCTTATCCACCATCATGGATCTGTCATCTAGTACCAGTTGGAAATAGAAGCAAATACCCACAAGTAAACACTGAGCCAAACTAGAATCCAGATGCAGAGAGGGAGGAAAAGACCATGATGCAGAAACACGTAGAGACAGATGACCTGAACAAGGAGGAGCTAATGAGCCCCCAGACTGATAGCTGGGAATCAAGCATGGGACTGACTCATCTGCCCTGAACATGGTCTCAGCTGGAAGTCCTAAGGTGTCCCGTGCTACCGTCTTGCCAGCAAGAATGAGGCAGAACACTCAGGATCCTTCTGCAGTAAGCTTTAATGCATCTTGAGAGGGAGAGCATAAGCTTACAGCGCGGAGACCCCAAACATCCAAAACCCAACCCTTATATAGGTTTACAACCTTTGCCTCGGAAGTTTCACCTCCTGATTGGCTGCAGCCCATCGGCCCATTTGACGCCACTGGAGAGGCAGAGGCCAAGGGAGGGAAAATCACCCTGCACCTGCGCACTGACTTATTTATTCTCAATGCCAGCCAGATGCAGGCGCCATCTTGTAATGGAGAATGCAGGGACGGCTCGGTACACTAAGCAGTCTAAGGGAACTCAGTCGGTGGAACCAGGATTTATTCCTGGTGCACAAAAGGACCTTGCGGCACATCCCCCATGGAGGGATGCACCCTTAACCTAGAGACAGGAAAGAAGTCCTATTCCCTACTTCAAATTTCTTGACAGATTTAGAAGACCGCTGCTGAATGTCATCACCCTACATGTGGAGTGGTGTGGGTTGGATGGGGAGAGTGGGAGGGGTGCATGTTAGTTGGTGAGATAGGGAAAGAGGGAAATGCAAATCAAAACTACTCTGAGATTCCATCTTACACTGATCACAATGGCTAAAATCAAAAACACCAATGACAGCTTATGTTGGAGAGGATTAGGAGAAATGGGAACACTCCTTTGTTGCTGAGGGGAGTTCAATCCACTGTCAGACATATACCCAAAGGAGGCACATTCATACCACAAAGATATATTCTCAACTATGTTCACAGAAACATTATTTGTAATAGCCAGATGTTGGAAATAACCTACATGTCCTGAAAATTGGATAAAGAAAATAGGGTATATTTACATAATGGAGTACAACTCAGGGGTAAGAAATAATGACATCCTTACATTTGCAGGCAAATGAACAGAATTAGAAAAAGCCATGCTTAGTGAGATAACCCAAAACCAGAAAGATAAATATAGCATGTACTCACTCATAAATGGATACCATACATAAAACAAAAGATACACAGCTTATAATCCATATCTCCAGTGAAGCTTGAACCCTCCTCCAGAAACAGATGAAAGCAGATGAAGAAATCAACAACTAACCAATGGGCCAATTTCCTGGAGTACAATCAAAGTGGGGATGGAACAAATATATGAACAAAGGAATAAAGACCATGCTGGGGAAATCCATATAATCAGCTGTTCCAAGCTAGTGAGGGATCACTGATTCAGGTCTGACAAAAGGGTATAAGGAGTTTGGTTTTTCTGCCCGCTGCCTGGTCTTGTCTTGCCACCGTGCCAGCCCCAAATAATGCACTGAGACTCTGTATTAGATATAATTCTGTTGGCCCGGTTACTTGTTTCTTATCGGCTAGCTCTGTCTTAATTATTAACCCATTTCTATGTATTTCCAGGTGGTCTTACCTAGAGCGGAGGAATGGTGGTCCTGTTCTCTCCAGGTAGTCCATCCTGACTCCTTCTTACTACTTCCTCTTCCTCCTTGTCTCCTAGTCCCTCCTATCTTCCTTTCCTATTGGCCAACAGTGCTTTATTTATTAACCAGTAGGAGAAACATATACAGAATGGCATCTCCCATCAAAAGGGGAAGCTGCATAAGACCAAACTAGACTCCCTTAATTTACGTGACAATGGTGTGACTGGGACAATATATAGGCACCACTGACAGTGGGTACAAGATCTAACAACTAATGCATAAAATGACTTAGTGGAGTCCATTCTATATGGAGAAATACCATGACCAGCCTAGACACAGGTGTGTGTGGGTGGAGTGGTGCCTTGGTCCTGCCTCAACAAGATGATGTGACAGACTTAGTAGACTTCTTAGAGGAAGGATACTCTCCATGGAGCAGATGGGAAGAAAGGGTAGTAGAGGGTTTGAAAAGACAGGAAGGAGGGGTAACTGGGATTGAAATGTAAAAAATAATTTAAAAAGTGAACAAAAATATTTATCTAAAAACATGACTTACTATTAAAACTTATTTTCTTAGAATTTTATACATGTAAACAGTGCATTTTGATTATATTCACTTCCCCTCTTACCTCTCCTCCCCTTTCTGATCCACTAAGTCTGATCAGTGCTGTGCACATGTGTGTGGGTGTGGGGCTATCTATTGCAGAATGGTCAACTTACAAGAGGCCATGTTGAGAGAGAAAACTGATTCTCCCACCCTTAATATCCACCAGCTGTCAATAGATCCTCAATGAGGGGTGAGGACTTATACCATCCACCAAATAAAATCTAGTCTGAGAAATGTTAAATCATAGACAAGTATGAATTGAAGACTAAAATATGCATAAAATTGGGGTGTGGTGGGGGAGATAGACACTAGGATAAAGTGATTTCAGTACAATCACAAGAAGCAGAGTTCAGATCCTTAGCACCCACAGAAAATTTGGGTGTGCTAGTATAAATCTGTAACTCCAACACTTTTCAGGGAGAGACATGTAGATAGGGGTGCGAAGATGAGAAGGATGGATGCTCTTACCTAGCCAGTTTAGCCCATCAGTGAGCTCCAGGTTCAGAGAGAGACCTGTCTCAAAAAGGGGGGGGCTTCCCTGGCATTCACCCACACACACAGCTGGACATATGTGTTCACATATTGCATATAACATACATACTGAGCTCCTCTAAACTGGAAATCTGAATTCCCAAATGTTCCCAGTCCAAAAATATTTGAGTGCCAACATGACACCCCTGGCCTTATACAATTGCTCATTTTTATTATTTTGAACAATGTTACTTTAGAAAGAACTTGACTCAATACAGCAGGTTTAGGGTGGTTGCTGGAAAAAGTCTTTTTATAGGAAAAATTCGTTGGAAACCTGGTATCACCATATACATGCTGTATAACTAAGGAAATGGGCTCAGATAGACAAGTGCACTTGGAGCTACATCGACACATTATTCTGTTTTGTTTTGTTTTGCTTTGTTTTGTTTTTTTGAGACTTGGAATTCCTCTGTTCTTTTGGAGACTGTCCTAGAACACTCTCTGAAATCAGGCTGGCTTGGAACTCACAGAGAACTATTTTGTCTGAATCCCTAGTGCTAATGTGACAGTGTCACCAACACCTAGTCAGTCCTTTTTCTTTCTTTTTCCTTTCCCTTGGTCTGTAAATCACATTTCTTCACTCTTCTTTTCTTTTTCTTTCCACCACCACTCCAGACAAGAATCTAAACCTGTGTGTTGTTTTTCTTTCCATTTAACAGTGTGCTGTCTCACTCAGTAGAGCCTCCTCACAATTCCTCACATGAAAATTGGTTTTAAGTTCCCCCTTTTTAGAGACTAGGAAACACAAAGAATATAAAGGACCTAGAAGAGTAAGTCACATGGTTCATTTTGTTTGTTTGGAGAGAGGCATTCTCTGTATCATTGGAGACTGACGTTGGAACTTGCTTTGGAAACCAGAGTGGCCAGAAACACACAGAAATTAACCTGTCTCTGACTCACAGGAATTTGGATTAATGGCATGTGCCATCACCCACCATCTTGTATTTTTCTTTCTTTACTTCTTTTTTTTTTAATTTCATAAAATATTTTCTGACCACAGTTTCCCTTCCCACAATTCCTTCAACATTCTCTTTTTCCACCCAGCAAAATCCAAGTGGGGCCTGCTATTAGGTATGGTTTGTTCACTCAGTAAGTAAGACTCTGTTGGAGAAAAATATTTCCTTCTTGAGAGGTTATCAACTGGAGTAACTTCTGGCTTAGAAACTGGATTCTTCTATACAATTTCCCTCTCAGCACAGGGACCTCAACTGGCTCAATATGTACATGGCCTAGATATTTTATTGATTTATTTATTTGTTTGTTTGTTTGTCTATTTGTCAAAAGCAGGCATACAATTGACTGCACAGATAGTGGCAATTGGCTCCTCTTTCAAGATAATACTGTGTAAAATTTCCTTAATAAGGAAACTTGAAGGGACAATGTATAGGAATAAGATTGCATGATTTTTGTGGGTTTGTTTGTTTTGTTTGTTAGTTTTCTTTCCTTAGACATTGGTCCTGTGCCTGTATTTTTAGCAAGATCTGGGTAATTCCTTAGGTAAGATAAAATTAAAAATAGGGAAATTCAAACATTTTACCTCTCATTTATAGAGCAGCTCTAATTGCATAATGATATTATAACTGAGAATCTATCTTCCACACTACTTCCTTTCTTTCCTCCCCTCCTTCATTCCTTTTCCTGAATGAATCTAAAAATTGGATGCTTCCAGATATAAGTTCAAGTAATTTCTAGCTGAAGCAGAGGTGGGTGAGTAAGAAGGACCACCCAAGCATAAACAATAAAAATGTGTATCAGTTGCTCTACCACAAGTTCTCCATTTTCTCATATTTATCTGTCTATAAAAAACACACTAAATATATATTATTCCAAATGTTACATTCTGCAACAAGTATTTGTGATATTCTTTTTAATTAAAGGATACTCTATGTTTGGATCCCTTTCATCTAGGGACCAGTAAGTACAGAGTACATAAAAGATATTGGAAAGACATTGGCTAATAATTCAACCTGGTCTACAGAGTGAGTGCCAAGATCCAGGACAGTCTCCAAAGGTACAGTGAAATTTTGTTTGGAAAAATGAAGGAGGGAGAGAGAGAGAGAGAGAGAGAGAGAGAGAGAGAGAGAGAGAGAGAGAGAGAGAGAGAGAGAGGAAGAGATGCTCTTAGGGCTGCAACTGAGGGACTGTCCTATCAGAATCCCCAAAAAAGGCTTGAATACTAATTCCTGCAACTTCCTTCCCTCATATAATGTAGACTTTGTCTCTCTCTGCATAGCTCTGGAATTAAGCAAAGTTAAATGTAATCACATAAATTTCTCTTTTTCTTCTTTCTTATCAGTGTGCCCCCTCTCTGTGTGTATGTGTGTTTATTGCCCAGTGCCTCAAGTATTTTTATTTTAAACATTCCTTGGATTAAAGAAGTAAAAGGAAGCCTAGTAGAGTACTTCACAACTTTCTTCCCAGCACTGGGGAAACAAGCAGGTGGATTTCTGAGTTCACATTTGGTGTGACACACAGATACAATTTCAACACAGTAAGTTCTACACAACAAAAATCACATTTTCAAATAAAAAGAAAATAAAATATAAAAGAAACCTGAATGGCATGGAGGTGCCTGGAGCCCAGGGCTTACACATTCCCTCATAAACAAGATCCCGAGCACTGGTGTCCATTGAAAGTTTTGAAATGGATTGTATTTGTGTTTATGTTTACTTCTTTAATTTTTTTCAACCCTTGGTCTATTTGTGCATCCTGGCATTTGTGAAACTAGCTCTGTAAACCAGGGTTACCTCCAATCAAACAAAGGAAAACAAAAAAACATCACACAGATCCTAATGCTGTGCCAGTGCAGAGGACCTTTTACAAGGACTTCAACTTGTGGGCATATTATTTAGAGAATGGGCAAACATTCTGTCACTGGCGTTCATAGACTTTGCACTTAGTGCTACTTCGCCACAGCATTAGACAGGCAAAGGCCAACTTTCAAACAAGATAGCCTATCATTCTGGGGAATTGATAACAGCATCCACATTGAAAAGCAGAGAAAGATGGGGTTGCGTAGGTTTGGTGACACACCTTTATTTCCAGCAGAGGCCAAACTGGACTATATCCAGTTCCAGGTGAGCTAAGATGCCACAGTGAGATCCAGTATAAGGAAAAATACAAGACAAACAAACAAACAAACCACAACATCAAAAAACAAAAAAACAAAACAAAACAAAACAAACAAAACATCAAACAAAAGAAAAGCACAGAAAGCCTGGGAGATTGCTTAGTGGATAAGAGCAATGCCTGCTCTCCCAGAAGTCCAAAGTTCAGTTCCCACCACCCACATGGCAGTTCAGAAAGGTCAATAACTCTTAAAATATGACACCCTCACACAGGCATACATACAGGCAAAACAACAATGCACATAAAATAAAAACAAATAATGTTTTTAAAAGTTGGAAAGTGTAAATGCCTGTATGCTCACTCAAACCCAGGACAAAACGCCCACCCAATGCCTTGAGGTTTCTTCTTCCCACCTAAAGTAACCCAGGTAAACTCTTATCTGCAGAGGCAGAGTACATCTAGATAAGCACTTCTTGAGGCTCTTCCAAGGTAATTATACAGCAGAGAATCTCAAGGCTCCTAATGCTTCAGTCTTTTAAACAATATTCCATGTTGGCTGATGACCCCCAACCATAACATTATTTCCTGCTACTTTACAACAGTAATTTTTCCAGTAATGAACCTTATGCAAATATCTGTGGTTTCTGATGGTCCTAGGCAACCCCAATGAGAGGGTTGTATGACCACCCCATGGGGTCCAGACAATCATGTTGAGAACTGCTATTCTAGAGTGTTCTCCAGGATCCTCCCAGTGTTTTATGGAGAGAATGAAAAACCTTGCATCATCTAATGAAATGATTAGGTAGACATACAAAAATCTCATCCTTTAAATCTCATTATAAAGATACAATTATAGTTTACCTGCCCAGTGAGGAAAAGACACTAGCAGCATCTACAATAGACATGGGTGTGGGAGGGGCTTTCTGGAGGAAGCAGCATTCAAATCGGAGATGAAGAGTCTGTAAGTTATTGAGAGGTCTGGTTAGTCCTGTGTGGTCCTTTTTCCTGACCACTAATTATAATTTGGGTACATCAGCTAAAAAATTTACTTACACTTTGGTCCAAAGGATAAGTATTTCAACTTCATGTTCTATTTCCCTTCTTTTTTTTTGTTGTTTTTTTTTTTTTTTTTTTTTTTTTTTGTAGTAAGTAAGCTGTGCTAGAAACTGTTGCTTCAATGGTGGAGGTGGCACTGGCAGCCTTTATCCTCAAATCTTCGTTTCTCTCTGCTGCACAAATTGGTCATCTGTAGAAGTTTCTCCATAGGTACTACCTGGGATAAGTGGCCCATTATAGCTATTATTATATATGTTTAGCAGCTAACCAGTCAACAGACGTGCTGGCAACAATTAAACTTCATCCAAAATTAGTAGCATTTGTTACAAAAAAAAGAAGGGAAGCAGAACACAGGTGCTTGAAATGAGGGTGAAATTTTTATCCTTTGGAACAAAGTGCAAATGTATAACACGTACACCCAAAATATAATTAGTGGTCGGGAAAAAGGGCCACATAGGGCTACTCAGACACACAGGTGCCCCGACCAGCGGGGCCTAGTTATTCGTGCGTCGAGTTGGGCTAGAACCTGAAAATAATGGGAGAGAAAGAAGGAATGAGACCAAGCACTCTTTGTCAAGGTCTCCGTTTATTAGGCACAAAGAGGGATTTTTTTAAAGCAATGCAGGGAGGTAATGGGGAGGGGTAGTTGTGCTGACTCTGGGGCTTTGGTATTGTCCCAGGCCATAAATGTCTGCTTATCTCAGTTTCTGGTGTCTTGTTTCATCTCAGTTCCTGGGTTGAATGGAACAGACTGCTTTTTTTTTTTTTTTAGCAGTTTTCTGTTTTACCAAGATAAGGCTCAATTAGAGTTTTAAGGTATAAGTAATTCTGCAAGACTCAAGGCCGGCTCCCAACATATCCCCCTATTTTATTATTTTTTATGGAGGGTCTGTCTTAGGCTATGCATTGGTCTCCCATAATCGGGACCCTGGGGATGGGCTTTTCACTATGTGATAATTGGGTAGGACCACTGTCTTAGGCTACATTGGGTGCATCCGCCCTTAGCACTCAAGGACATAGTCAAAAATCAGGCAAGAAACTCAGGCAAGATGAGTGGGCTCCTGAGAGACGGTCCTATGCTACTCCTGTCGTTGAGGGACCTACAGCCGAAGAGGAGGTTCTGCATCCGCATTGTGGCACTGCCATACTCCCATAACTGACATCTCTATATTTGAGAGAACCAGGTCCTCTGTTTTTCAAGTCCTGTGAAATCAAGTCCTTGTCTAGGAGGATCAGAATTGGTATTGTCAACATCCTCAACAGGTCAACAGGTTCCTCAGAGGAGTCCTGTTCCTTTTCCAAAAGCTGATGGTAGTGTACAGAAATAGGTTTTTTGAGTATGGAATCAATTTGAGTTTTGATCAATTGAGTTAGTCTCTGGAATGCCCAAGGCCCAAAAGTCAGTAGTACCAGTAATCCCACCAATGGTCCCAGGAAAGAAAGAGGCAGGGTAGAAAGCCAAGGGGAGGTGGAAAACCAATTTTTATACCAGGACTCTGCCTATTCCCGCTATCGTTTATGTTCCTCAAGATTTTTTGTACTCTAAGCTGTCTTCCACTAAGCCAGTCTTATCAGCATAAAAGAAATATTCCTCTTTTAAGGCTGCACAAAGGTCACCCTGTTACAAGAATAATAGATCAAGCCCTCTTCTATTCTGTAACACAACTTCTGCTAAAGAAGTGTGTGAATCCTTTAGATGTTTTAGTCCATATTTTAATTCTTTAATATCTTTGTCTACTGCCCCTGTGAGTAGATTGAAATGGAAGTTAGTCTATACCAGAGAGGCTATCCTGTCCCTGCCCCAGCAGCTCCAAGATCTAGAATAACAGCCAAGGTAATGGCAGTTACCTGTTTTCTTTTTACATGGCTGAAAGTATCTCGACCGCAGAAGTTAAGGAAGGTTTCTGGATCCTGTATATTAAGTCGAGGTACCAACTGGACCAATGTACAATAGTCTCGTTTCTTTAGAAAAACTGAGACTACCACATAAGTAGTCAATCCAGAGGAGCAGGCAAGATAGGTTCCTTCTGGTGTTGTAACATAAATGTATTGTGAGGAAATTACGACTGTTTGGTTACATATTGGAATTAATGAGGAGGGAGGAATCATGTGAGGGCCAAGAAGACAAAGATTCAGTCCTGAGACTTGGCCAATGGTTAGGCCTTGTTCTGTGGGGGAAGTAGGGCTCCATCTTAACTGGCTAGTATCATTAGTAAAGATAACATTATCAAAAAAAGCAATCCCTTCGTAAAAAGGGGGACCTGGAGAAAAGCAAATCCAGCATTCTTGTAGATCTGTATTATTGGTCAGATGGAGGGTATGAATAGTTGAATTGGCTAATGCAAGAATCAGTTCTGCAGAGGAAGAAGGTAAGGTGGGTTGAAAAGTTCCTTTGACCTTAACGGGGGAAGGGCAAGGTTTGGCAGAGGGTCTAACAGGAGGCCTAATAGGGACATTTTCCTTCTGGTGTAATTCAGGATTGGGGCCAATAGCTGTTTAGGGCTTGAGGGAAGAGATTTTTGTGGCTGTATTTTAAAGGTAAGTCCTATATTACTCCTGAAATGTACAGGCAAAGACCCCATTGACCCCCTCGAGTGGACCAATTTTGTAATTGTTTTCCCTTACAGGTGAAAGAGATCAACAAAGGATTACACTAGTGATTGGAGCATTGTGGATTATAGGGAACAGGTCCTGAATTTAACTCATAAGAAGGGGGATTTAGGCGCTTAACTGTTATAAGGTTCCCAACTAGAGAAGGGTTTCCAATAAGTGTCCTCAGTGGTCACACATCCCCAGGGAGTGCAAAAGTAATCTTGTTAAAAGCCATATTTGTCCTCTATAGATCAGTCTCGATGGGATCCAGGAGAGGTATATACAGGTGCCACAGTTAGATAAGTCCTGGACTGCCCATTAAAATATCCCTTTAGGGAAGTAGATCTAGTATTTGTATTGACAAGTATGGACAAGGGCAAGTAATACCTAGGTGTTCCCTACCTGGTTTCAGAAGCCCCCATAGCCAGGGCACAGAGATCAACAACTAAGGAATCAAAAGAGGGTTGGGGCCCAACATATGAGGAGGTATTTGCTACATCTCCTGCTTCATTGAATATGATCTATGTATAGTTTTAGATTCGATACTGGTTAGAGATGGCAGGAACTCCCAAAGACAGCAGGCTGCAGGCAGTCCAGAGAAACAGCATCTTTGTATCTAGAATTTAAACACAATTGGAATTTTTCTCAGGGTTTCCCCTGGGTGGGTTATATAATTTTAACAGGCGCTCAGGCAGCTATCTGGCATAATTGGCCTGACTATCAATATGCAGGTATGTCCTTTTCCCCAAATAAGCACTGGATCTGGTCCATGCCATTGGTTGGTAAGCGGATCTTTCCATAATGCCGGAGTATGATCATGTGCTGTGGTCGGATGCCAAAGGCGATCAGCAGCTGGCTTTTCATATTTGTCATAGGTAAGGAAATTAAGCACAAATAAGGCATGGTTTAGAAGATTTTTAGGATTATTTTTATCAGGATACATTTTTACTCCCCCAGAATACAGTTCATAAAGCATATTTTTAAGTGTCTGGTGTGCCTTTTCCACGACTCCTTGACCTTGAGGATTAAAAGGAATGCCAGTAAAATGTTTAATTTTTTTTTAATGGGCCCAAAATGTTGAAATGCTTTACTAGTATATCCAGATCTGTTGTCTGTCTTTATAATTTTTGGAACTCCCATGTAAACAAAATATTTCAAACAGTGAGTTATCACATGTATAGTGGCTTCTCCAGTTTGTGTAATGGCCATTAAGAAGCCTGAATACATAGCGACTGTCACGTGTAATACTTTAATCTGCCAAATTTTGTAATGTGAGTAACATCCATTTGCCATAAATGATTAGGAAGCAGGCCTGAGCATTTACTCCTATATTAGTTACTGGTAAATATTGTGGGCACATATCACATTGCTTGACAATTTGTTCAGCAGTCTCTGTAGTTAAACCAAACTCTATTTTTAGACTATTTCTATTTTGATGATGATGCCACCTTCTTAGGGGAGGTTGGCAAATGAATCCAATATATACGGCCATTTTTCCAAAAACCAGTGGTGGGTGAAAAACTGGAGGAAAGTACAATTACAACAATAGGCTGTTCATAATCTAGGTGGCAAAGATGGGCATTTTCAATGCTTTTTAATAGAATTGGATGACCTCTTTGGCCTTATAGTAATTTGTCTGGGAGAGGTCAGAGCTGGATCCCCTGGAAGAATATCATATATTGATTGGTCTAAGCTCCCCTGTTTTAATGGTGAGAGAGGCGGATCCATTGAACATCTCCCAAAAACTTTTGCCAGTCGTGAAGAGTTTTTAAATTTGTACAATCAGTTTAGAGTCTTTGAAGCTGGAGAGCAGTCTGTTGGATATGATGGCCTAGATAGGTGTAAGGAGGTTTCTTTTGAATATTCTCTGTGGCCAAAATAAATCCACAAGCCTCAAGGAGCTCCTGTAATTTAGCAAACACTTTTAGACATCTCTCCTCAGCAGGCGCTGCCAGTAGAATATCATCCATATAATGGATAATGTAAAGGTCAGAAAACTTGCACCTGATAGGATCCAGGCAGGCAGCCACATAAGCCTGGCATATTGTAGGACTTTAGCCATTCCTTGGGAGAGTACCACCCATTGAAAGTGAAGGGCATGTTCCTGATTAGAAATTTAATTGAAGGAAGACTAAATGCAAACCTGGGGCTAACTTGGGAGTGCAGCAGAATGGAAAAGAAACAATCCTTTAAATTAATGACAATTAGATGTCAATCTTTAGTAATAAACATAGATGAGGGCAAGCCAGGTTGAAGAGTACCCATAGGCTGCATTGTTAAATTAATGGCTCTCAAACCCTGGAGCAATCTTCCTTTTCCTGAAGCCTTTTAAACCACAAATATAGGGTAATTTTAGGGAGAGGTGGAGGGGATTATATGTCCTGCCTCCAATTGTTCTTGAAGTAGTTGGGAAGTCACCAGAAGATTTTCTGCATTTAGAGTCATTGTTCTATCCACATTGGATGTCAGAAATCTGTGAAATGGGAATGGGGGCTGGCAGTGCAACAGCATCCCTATTTAAAAATGGCTAAATTCCTTTCTATCACCTTAAGTGTCTAATTGGAGAGTGGCCAAAGAGTGAACTTCTCCTTGATCCATCTTACCTAGCCCTTGTCTTTTGTTCCCAGCCCATTTTACACATCATCTGGAGAGTTTGTCTCTTGGCAGAGTGCCTTGTGCAAGGGTTTGGGTAGTAAGGACAACTCCCATCTCTTTTAAGAGATCTCTACCCCACAAATTATTGAAGAGGCCAGCCAGGATATAAGACTAGAAGTAACCTGAATGTCCTACTGCGTCTCTCTAGTTAAACCAAACTATTTTCATAAACTACTACTATTTCCATGATGAAAGCTGTGTGACTGCTGAGCTAATTCTACCTGAGATAGTGACTATCAGCTGACCCATCACTTTTAGCCAGTGGATCAGGAAGTTTGAATGAAGCTCTTATATGACCCACAAGGCAAGGTACCTTTCCTTGATGAATGGCATTTTGAATTTGCTCAAACAGTAATTTAACCTGATCATTACTAGTTTCAATGAATGGAACTACCTCTAAAACTTGAAGAGCTCTGAAAACATAATGAATATCAGTATATGAGTTAAATGAAACATTCATTAGACACTGAAAAATTATTGCAACAGCTTGTAACTCAACTATCTGAGCTGAAGCTGGATCTGTCTGTACTACATATTCTTTTCCATCAATAACATAAGCTGCTTTTCCATCATAAGAACAATCAGTATACTAACATAGCATTTTTAACAGGATTACTCTTTACAATTTTAGGGAATACAAAAGGATGTATTAGCACAAATTATAATGTCTATAAACTGAGTATCAATTTTTCCCAAAAACTAAGCAAAAGCTGATGGACCAAAAATTATAATTAATTAAAGCTTGAAAACTTAGGCCATAAATCTATACAAGGGAAGGAAACATAATAATAAAAGAAAATTAACTCCTTAAATCAGGAGTGCCAGGGCTGGTACCTGAGCTCACTCTCAGAAAAAGCAAGGTAACCTCTTACCATCTAACTAATTATTTCTTTGCCTGTTAATTGCTGGTAGTAAAGATTTAGAAATAACCATTAACTTACTATTTGGTATAGGGAACATGTATTATGCTTGGTTCTCTGGCAAAATATCTCTTAGACAGTATTTTGTACCATACAAGCTACTGCTTTAAAATAAGGATTTAGCTGGGGAAACAGGTAAATTCAACCATTATAATGGTCCCCTTTGCCATAAGACAGAAAGAATTTGGACTATGCTGTGTGGGAAGTACATAAGCCTTGCATGGTTTTGTATACTCAATATAGCATATCTGCTCATGCTGTATTGTATTCTCCGATTGTAAGAGAACTTGTCTATTCTCTTCAGTGAGCTGTCTAGGTGAATTGGAATTACTGTATCCTTTCAGAATACTTAAAGGTTTTAAATCACCAGTAGGTGCCTTTTAAAAAAGGATGTAACCATTGGAATATTTCATAACTTCTGAAAATCATTCAATGATCATAAGCTATCTTTTCTAATTTTTAATCTTTGAGGCCTTATTTCTTTAGGATGTAACATAAGTCCCAAATACTTTTGAAAACTTTCTACTTTGACATGTAAAGCTTTCATTAGCTGACCTGGTCTCATTTGCATTTTCACTGACACCTCTCTAGGTGTAGCTAATAGTCCCTTCAGTTTCGCCAGGCCTCCTTTCAATAGCTTTTGTCAAATCTCACATTAATCTCCATTCTTTCAATTTCTTCTTTAAACATCAAGATTTAAAAAGATTTTTGTATTCTCTCCTCTGCTAAACTCTTTTGAGACATCCATACAGATTTCTATGGCTCTGACCATTTCCTATTGTTTCACCATGCTAGACAATCATGGGAGATGCAGATCTCCAATCCTTTCACTTAAGACATGACCTGATGTCTCTCTCTCTGTATTATGTTTTTTTTTTATATCCCAAGCAATTTAAGTAGTACCTACTGTTGGGATTCACACATGTACACATTCACAATCACACTTTGGACACTCAGACACTCACATGTGTGGCCACACCATACATACAGAACATACATACATATTTTAGATCTCTTATTCTTTAGACCAAGATTAGTTTGTTGAAATAAAACATCCTTAGTTGAAATTTCTTGTAATGGAGCTGTTGTACACAACCCTTAAATTATGAGCATCCAAAATCTGAACATTTTTCAAAAAATTCACCTGTTTCTGACAGGCTGCATTAATTTTTCCATGCACTTGGCTGGGAGTTAGCCACAGCAAGAGTTCCTAATGCTTAGGGCCTCTAGGTCCTGTTCTTTATGTGGTCTATTAAGATCCTCAGCCACCTTTTCCCATGTCAGGGGGTGAATAAACTAAGGACAATTTTTAGAAAGGAAAGAAAAGAAACTTACAGACTCTTTATATGAAGCTCTAATTCCTTTTTTCTGGAAAGGAAGACTTGAAGTTAATAATGAACTTAACTTCTTTGGACAAGGATTAACCCCTTATTATGGAATGGAATGCAGGGTGTGGGGGGACTCTCCAGGAATTCAGCATACTCATGAGCAGTGAGGACTGATTCCAATTTCTCGCCTTGCTGCAGCTCTCAGGACTGCAGGTCTTGCACTCTTCTTGGTGCATGCTACCGACTTTCTTCAGGGTAGGGGGACTCCTTTCAGTAAAATCCCTCCCTCAAGCCCCACGTTGGGCGCCACCTGCCCCAACCAGAGGGGCCTAGTTATTCCTGGGTTGAGTTGGGCTAGAACCTGAAAATAATGGGAGAGAAAGAAGGAACGAGACCAAGCAATCTTTGTCAAGGTCTCTCTTTATTAGGCACAAAGAGGGATTTTTAAAGCAAAGCAGGGAGGAAATGAGGAGGGGTAGCTGTGCTGACTCTGGGGCTCTGGTATTGTCCCATGCCATAAATGTCTGCTTATCTCAGTTTCTGGTGTCTTGTTTCATCTCAGTTCCTAGGGTGAGTGGAACAGACTGCTTTTTTTTTTTTTTTTTTTTTTTTTAGCAGTTTTCTGTTTTACCAAGATAAGGCTCAATTAGAGTTTTAAAGTATAAGTAATTCTGCAATAGGATGTTACTCAAGGCTGGCTCCCAACACACCGGCATCATAATTAATAAATTCTTGATGAAGGCCCATTGGAAAATCTTGTTGGCTGCTGCAATAATGGTTCCTCCTCATATGGTGAATAAGAAGCTCAGTTACCCAAACAAGGTTATATGTATCTTGTGGAAAGTCAAAAACCGACTCTTAGAACCATTCTAGAACTGGGTTGGGCCTTCATCATTGTCCAGTAGTGACAGTCTTCCTATAAATGAGCCATAATCAAATGACTCAGGGTGCCAATCGCTGCTAGCCTCAGATCAAACAGTAACATCTATAGAAAGAAAATTAAAATATAAATAACACGATAAAGGTGATTATGAGGAGACCCTATACATTACCCCCCTTTTTTGATTCATGAAATAAGCTTTAACTTTGTGATGTACACACTACACCATTTCCTCACTTTGAGTATTGTAAGGGATGCCCATGTTTATTTTTTTATTTTATTCAATTTTATATAACATAGTCCATTTAAATGAAAACAAACATTTATATACAATATTTGGGAATTTGGGCATCGTTTTTTCCAAACTACTTCCAGCTGGTAAGGGGCGCTGTCTAGCGGGATTTTAAGAAGATTCAGATACCCTGGCTATAGTCTGTAGGGCTGTTTTGCCCAGCTCTTTTGAATGTAGGATCAGGTGGTACTCTGTTTCAGGTGGTCTGGCATGATCAAACCACATTAGTCTGGAAGGAATCCACATCTTTTCATTTTCTGTGAAAAAAATAGAAATCCTTTTCCCCAGTAACTTGTCCTTCAACTTAATTTTGGGGTCAAAGCATTTTTTTTAGTTTAATATATTATTTTACATGTCAATCCCAGTTCTCTCTCCCTCCCTTCCTCCGTCCCTCCATCCCTACCTCCAGCCTTCCCTCCCTTTTACTCTCTCTGCCCTCTCACATGCACTCTAACCACCCTCCCTCCCATCACCCCACCACAATTCTATATGTAGGGGAATGGCATCCAGTTGGGGTCATGTAGATCTGACAGGTCATGTGAAGTAGGGACTAGGGCTTCTCTCCTGTCTCTAGATTAAGGCAGTTATCCCTCCATGGGGGATATGTTTGCAAAGTCCTTTTGTGCACCAGGGATACATCCTGGCTCCACTGTCTGAGGTCTCTTAGACTGCTCAGTCCTTCTGGCTGAGACCCATATTCAGGGGGGCCTGAGTCAGTCCCATGCTGGCTTCCCACCTATCAGTCTAGTTGCCATTAGCTCCTCCTTGTTCAGGTAAGCTGTCTCTATGTGTTTCTGCCGTATGGTCTTGTCCTCTCCATCTGCATCTTGGTTCAAGTTTGACTCAGTGTTTATGTCTGGTTGTTTGATCGTGTTTTCAACAGGCAATTGTTGAGGGCTCCATGGAGAAGTTCGTTGTTGATCTCACACTCCGGGAAGGGCATTTATGATAGCCTTTCAAGGGAAGCTCAAATTGTTAGATGGGAGCAGTCTTGTAGTTTTCTAGACCTTTCTGTGTGTTCAATTTTATCTTCCAACCAATATTGACTCCCTCTTTTATGATCTCTCTTTCTGTGTCTGTCTCTGTCTCTCTCTTTCCTATCTTCTATTCCTAACCAGGCTCAATCATCCTGTTGGCACATGTTTTCCTTTCCTCCCCCTCATTTTCTCCTACTTCTGTCTCCATTCGCTGCCCCTCCCCACTTCACCTGAGCTCTGGGGGACTAGTCCCTTCCCAGTTCTGTGAGGGACTTTATATTGAATCTCTTAGAATACACCTTGTATCCTAGTCCCTCTGGTGATGTGAATTGTACAATGGTGGTCCTTTGCTCTAGGTCTAAAGTCCATATATGAGTGAGTACATACTGTGTTCCTCTTTTTATGACTGGGTTGCCTGAGAATTTCAAGATACCATTATTTTTTTTTCTTCAGAGTAGTATTCCATTGTGTAGATGTGCCACATCTTCATTAACCATTCTTCAATTGAGGGGCATCTAGGTTGCTTCCAGTTTCTTACTATTACAAATAGTGCTGCTATGAATATGGTTGAAGAGATGTCTTTGTTGCATGGATGTGAATCCTTAAGGTATATGCCTAAGAGGGGGATTGCCAGGTCCTGTAGTAAACTAATTCCTATTTTACTAATGAACTGCCATACTGATCTCCACAATGGCTGTATGAGTTTGCACTCCCACCAGCAGTGGAGGAGTGTTCCACTTTCTCCACATCCTCCCCAACATAAGTCTTCACTGGTGTTTCTAATTTTAGCCATTCTGGCAGGAGTAAGATGGTATCTCAAAGTTGTTTTGATTTGCATTTCCCTGATAGCTAAGGATGTGGAGCTTTTTCTTAAGTGTCTTTCATCCTTTTTGATTTCCTCCATTGAGAATTCTTTCTTCAGTTCTGTACCCCATTTTTAAATAGGGTTATTTGGTGTTTTGTTGACTAGTTTCCTGAGTTCCTTCTGTATTTTGGAGATCAGCCCTTTGTCAGATATAGGTTGGTGAAAATCTTTTCCATGTCTGTGGGCTGCCATTTGGTCTGATCCACTGTGTCCTTTGCGTTACAGAAGCTTCTAAGTTTGAAGAGGTCCCATTTATTAATAGTTTCTTTCAGTGTCTGTGCCCCTGGAGTTATGTTCAAGAAGCAGTCTCCTATACCAATTTGTTCAAGAGTAACTCCTACCTTCTTTTCCAAGAGGTTCAATGTGGCTGGATTGATGTTGACATCTTTGATCCATTTGAATTTGAGTTTTGTGCATGGCGACAGCCATGGGTCTATCTGCAGTCTTCTACACACCGTCATCCAATTGTG
Source organism: Phodopus roborovskii (assembly GCF_943737965.1). Taxonomy (NCBI): domain Eukaryota; kingdom Metazoa; phylum Chordata; class Mammalia; order Rodentia; family Cricetidae; genus Phodopus; species Phodopus roborovskii. The sequence goes on from NW_026126346.1 coordinate 71,988, forward strand.
ACAGCACCATTTGTTGAAGATGCTGTCCTCACCCCATTGTATAATTTTAGCTGTTTTGACAAAAATCAGGTGTTCATAGGTGCGTGAATTAATATCAGGATTTTCAATTCGATTCCATTGGTCTACCTGTCTATTTTTATACAAATACCAGGCTGTTTTCAGAACTAAATCTCTGTAGTAGAGCTTAAAGTCAGGAATGGTGATGCCTGCTGAAGTTCTTTTATTGTATAGGGTTGTTTTGGCTATCCTGGGTCTTTTGTTTTTCCATATTAAGTTGGTTATTATCCTTTGGCCATAGAACGAGGCCTCAGCTGGAGAGCGCCAGTTTCCAGTGAGATCCCACTACCCTGCAAAATCACCTCAAGTTGCAGCTCAGCCCTTGTCCTCTTCAGCCGGCTATTGGCCAGAGCCTACCCCCCTACCCTGTGCCCTACCGCACCCTGGTCCTGCTGCTCTGGTTGAGCACTTGGACAGAGGGTGGAGCCAACAGTCCACCCTACTTCGGAGACTTCTCGGAGCTACTCTGAACAAAGGAGACCTGACTATCCATGCGGGACCACCCGTAAATTCCACCGGCTTGGTCTCTGATCCAGCCTCCAGTCCTCTGCTGGAGTCCTGGGCCCCTCCAGAGATCCGACTATCTCTTTGGGTCCACGCTGGAGGCCTGTCTTACGTGAGATAAAAAATTTGCAAAAAGCGTTGAAGCCCTGACTAGTATAAGCAGTGTCATTACCAGTTTTAATTATCTGGGCATTCCCATATAAGCAAAGGCTTTCAAACTATGTTTCTTAACATCCTTAAGCCTTTCTTCAGTATGGGCAGAGGCAAATGTGAGATGAGAATTGGTATTCACAACTTCAGGAACACATTGTATTTCACCAAAGGAAGCAACATACTTGACATCCATCTGCCAGATATCATTAGGCATGACAACCCAGGGGTTAACTCCAAGGTGTGGAATAGGTAAGAACTCTGCACATAGGGGACAATTTTTTTACTATATTAATAGCGTGGTATCTAGTAATTTTAAAATGGAGTTTGAGTGTTCCTGCATTAAGGTGGAAGGTTGTTTGAGGTTTGCAGGCTGCTTCATAACCAGACTCTCTCATTGTCATGACGGCACTATCTATTTTAGTGTTAAAATCGGCAATGGCATTTCCTTCACTCAGAGGGTCAGGCAAATCAGAATCCAATCAGAGAAGTCCTAAAAAAATTGGATGAGAGCATCTCCATAGTAGGCTTTATATGGCTAGTAAGTGTTCCTGTATATGTGAGAGTGGAGCTATATAGGCAGCAGTTTCTACATGGACCAATATATGATACACATATTTATTGCCAGGGTATAAGGTAAACAGCTCATCAGAAAAATGTTGCATGGCTAATTGTACTGTGGCTACTTCAGTAAATTGTGCAGATTTCACATTAAATGTAGAACATTTATTAATGGGAAAGAAACAACAGCTGCACAACCATTTGAGGAGCTGTCTGTAAATACATTGCGGGCCCCTGTCAAAGGATTTTGAGAAATAAATTTGGGGAAGCACAAAGGGTGATGTTTTTGAAAATGAGATAATTTATTGGAAGGAAAATGACTATCAAACTGGCAGGGTGTGGAACACAAGTAATGTGCCCAATCCTCATCAATGTGTTGAAGCTATTGTATCTGTTGTTGTGTATAGGGAGTTACAAATACATCTGGGATCTTACCAAAACTTGAAGACTTATTTTGTATGTCCTTTGCATAGTAGAAAGCATTACCTGGGGATAAGATCTAAACTGTTTTTCCTGGGAATGCATGTTCATGCACCCATAATGTAGGGCCAGTTTGCCAAAACAAAGCAGTAGGGGAATATGCTGAAGCAAAAACTAAACATCAAATTTTGAGAATAGTCAATATAATTTAAATGTACAGATTGGTGGCATTTTTGCACAAGTTGTTTCATTCTTGTGCAGCAAGTATTAAGGTGTGCAGAGAAGTGGGATCAGAATCTCCTTGTAAAATATCAAATAAGGGCCTAAGCTGCCCAGTGGTTAGGTCCAAACTAGATCAAACCCAATTTATATCTCCTAAGAATTTTTGAAAATCATTAAGTGTGGTCACTCTATCTAGCCTTAAAGTAATCTTTTGAGGATGGATACCAGAATATAACAATTGATGACCCAGGTATTGATAGGGAAATTCTTGTTGTACCTTTTATGGGGATATTCTTAAGCCAGCTAGTTGAAGATTATGTTGCAATTCCCCAAAGACCTCATTCTCTTCTTAGAATCTGGGCAGGCTAAAAGAATATTATCCATATAATGTATAATATACAGGGATTGAAATTTCTCCATGATGGGGCAATGGCCCAAGAAACATAAATTTAACAAATAGTGGGACTACTGGATATTCGTGGAGGTAACACCAACCATTGATATCTCCTATAGGGCTCTTGAAAATTGATAGAAGAAATGCTAAATGCAAATCACTCACTATCCTGAGGATACAAGGGAATGGCTAAAAGGCAAACTTTTAGCCTAACACTAATAAATGATAGATAGCATCAAGGAATAACTACAGGGGAAGGTAAGCCAGGTTATGTGGCTCCAATAATTTTCACACAATCATTAACAGCTCAGAGATCTGGTCGGAGCCTCCATTTTCCAGATTTTTTTTCTTTACAACAAAAATTGGAGTATTCCATGGGGAAGTGGAAGGAACAATATATCCTGCCTCTAATTTCTCCTTTACAAGTTGATGTGCAGCCTGTAATTTCTTAATAGATATGGGCCATTGGTCCATCCATACTGAGTCATCAGTTTTCAAGATAATAGGAATAGGAACACACAGCAATAGCCCCTAAAGAAAATTGCCCAACCCAGTGAGTTCTCTGGCTCTTTTGATAATTAAAATTTTGGATGCAACAGAATGAGGGTCATCTTGGAGGAATTCACCAAGTCCATTTCATTGTACATAAACTTGGTTCACCTGCATAGTTTTAACACACTGACTAGTAAGGACCACTCCTATTGGCTTAAAAGCACATCTCTTCCTAAAAGGTTAACAGGGTTATGATTTAACACAAAAGGTTGAAAAAGACGTGTATATCGTTTATCATCTGACAATTTAAGAAGCTTAGTACTATATTCTGGAGTCACAGCAGTACCCATTCCTCTGGTAATGGCTATCAAATCATTCATACAGATTTTGTTGGCTCTTAGGCTATGCTGGCTTTGGCCATTTCCCATTGACCAGCTCTGGAGACCAGCTGTAGGAGGCGCAGATTGCCTATACTTCCAATTAAGACACTAATCTGATGCCTTTTTTTTTACTATATCCCATGCAATATAAATAGTACCTTTTGCTAGAATTAGGAATTACACATTTCTAATCAACACTTCATACACACATTTGTGTGGCCACCACATACATATAGATCATACATACATACATACATACATGATGGCATTTGTGCTACTAAGCTTCAGAAATTCTTTGTTTCAATTGTTCAGATTACTGCATCCAATGTGTCTTCTTCATTAGTTACACCAGAACTATCATCTCCTAATTGAAATCCCTCTTGTTCTTATAGATTTCCCAGATTCTAAATCTTGTACTTCCTTAATAGTCCTATTCATCTCTGCAATATTTGCATTTACTTTATGGCAATGAATTCTTTAGCTGTCTTGTATTAGTTCCAGTGCCTTGTCTTTTCAGTAGGGTCACTAATTGCACACTGAGAATTTCCTTAGAGTTACTGGCACCCATCCTTCAATATACCCTCATATACTTACGTTGCTGGCCAGCCTCTGAGGGCTATCTCTTAGGTGATCCTTTCTTCCTGATCTTGGAAGGATCTTCACTTTTAGTGCCCATGCTAATATCTGTTCCATGTCAGGCAGAGTCCTAGAATTTGAATGAAAGAAACAAGACAGTACGCCATTCGTTCGATAGCAATTTTGAAATGCTGAACGTCGAATGTCATTTATTGAGTTGATGGAACTGGCTTAAAAAGTGACTTAGAGCACTGTGGAAAATAACAGGATTTTTATGCTTAGCTCCTCCCTCAAGGTGTGTTTTTTCACAAGGTGTGTTATCAAAACGGGAAGAGTACCAATAAGAGCTTTGAGTCAAGGAGTTTCGGCCAACAGCTTCAGGCTTGCTCAAGTTGCCTCAGGAGTCCATGCAGGGCCTTACACATAGGGACCTTAGCCTCCTACATAAATGTGGAGACAGCTCTCATTATTACTGCAAAAACTGGGGCTGTGAAAACATAGATAACACTTATTTGAAACCGTCCTCCAGTTGGGTCTACAACATAGTCAATGCTGGATACACTCATACCACCTATTCCTACAATAGTAAATATTATGTATCAATTTACACTGTCCAGATCTGTGAGGAATGCCTTATATCCTCTCCCACAAAAGGCTGGTGTAATACTCTTATAATTACCTTTACCACTCCTGGCTATTGTGCCCAAAATTTGTACAGAGGACACACCTAGGAATTTTACCTTTATAAAGAGGGATATGATGGGGGAATTACCTTCTCAATTAAGCTCCACATAGAAACCCCATTTACACCACCACTGTTGCAATAAGATTCATTTGTTCTCAGTACATCTGCCACCTGGTAACCTGCTGAACTAACAGCTGTCATGGGCCATGTACCCCAGGTGGTAGCTATGCCAGAGACCTCCACAGAGGATGAATCTGTGCATCAGAGAGGAAAGGAGATTTAAGGATCATGGCTGCTAGTGCTGCCTCTGCCACTGAGGCAAAAGATTCTAGTATAGAATTCTCCCAATCTATAAATACTGTAAGCACAGTGGATCAACTATCAGGTGATTTGGCGGATGCCTTAGCCACCCAAAACACACTTGATAATCTAGTACAAGTGCACATTTTTAAACTAAATCTACAAATAGCCTCCTATATGAACACTTTTTTTTTTTTTTTTGTGAGAGGCTCACATGGCTTCTTGTTCTTTCACACATCTGTGCTATTTCATCAGCTGTAGTTATTTTTGTCTAGGGATCCTGAAGTGATCAGTTTTTAAATTATACACATGCTTTAGCCATGCAGATCATTAACATCAATGAAACCTGAGTACCACATGCCAGTGCAGAAGACCTTTTACAAGGACTTCAACTTGTGGGCATATTATTTAGAGAATGGGCAAACATTCTGTCACTGGGGTTTGTAGACTTTCACTTGGTGCTACTTTGCCACAGTATTAGACAGGCCCTGACCAACTTTCAAACAAGACAGCCTATCATTCTGGGGTACTGATAATAACATCCACAGTAGAAAGCAGAGAAAGGTATGGTGGAGTAGGTGTGGAGATACAACTTTGTTCCCAGCAGAGAACAACCTGGACTACATATCCAGTACCAGGACAGCTAAGATCTCACAATGAGATCTAGTCTAAAAAATACAAAACAAACAATAACAACAAAAGAAATATACAAACATAACCAACCGAATATAATAGATGGAAGAGAGGATCTCAGCCGCTGAAGATAAAGTAGAGGAAATAGATTCATTGACCAAAGAAAATCTTAACTCAAACAAATCCTTAACCCAAAGCATCCAGGATATGTGGAACACTATGAAAAGGCCAAAACTAAGAATAATAGGCCAAAAAGAGCTGGAGTAGCCCAGCTCAAAGTGCAGAAAACATATTCAGCAAAATCGCTGAAGAATACTTTCCCAATCTGAAGAAGGACTTGCCCATGAAAGTACAAGAAGCATACTGAACACCAAATAGACTGGACCACAGAAAAAAGACGGCTGATCACATAATAATAAAAACACCTAACATACAGAATAAAGAAATAATATTAACAGCAATGAAGGAAAAACGTCAGTTAACATGTAAAAGAAGACTTATCAAAATTACACCTGACATCTCCATGGAAACTCTCAAGATCAGAGGGTCCTGCATAGATGTTCTACAATTACTATGAGTCCAAGGATGCAAGCTAAGGCTTCTATAGCCAGAAAATCTCTCAACCACTATAGATGGAGAAAACAAGATATTTAATGATAAAGCCAGATTTTCACAATACCTAGATACATATTCAGTCTTCCAGAAAGCACTGCAAGAAAAAGTCCAACCCAAGGAGGTGATGCTCACAAAGACATAGGCAATAGATAATCCCACTTCACCAGAACTAAAGGGTAAAGCAGGGCAACTGTATTAACAATACCAAAATCAACAACTTTCCTTCAACATTAATGGTTTTAACTCACCTGTAAAATGACACAAGCTAACAGAATGGATACAAAGACAGAATCCATCCTTCTGCTGCATACAATAAACACATCTAAGCTTCATAGACAGAGATAACCTCAGGGTAAAGGGTTGGGAAAAGATCTTCCAATCAAATGTATGCAAGAAGCAAGCAGGCGTGGCTATCCTAATATCTAACAAGTTAGACTTCAAACCAAAATCCATCACAGGAGAAATCTATCAGCACAAAGTCACAAATTTGAACATCTATGCCCCAAATACAAAGGCACCCACATTCATAAAAGAAACGCTACTAAAACTCAAACTCACATAAAACCTCACACACTAATACTGGGAGACTTCAGCATACCACTCTGACTGCTAGACTGGACCACCAGTCATAAACTTAACAAAGAAACAAAAGAACTAACAGAATTTATGTCTCAACTGGGTTTAACAAACATCTATAGAACATTGCATCCAAACACAAAGGAATATACCTTCGTCTCAGCTCCACATGGAACCTTCTCTAAAATCAACCACATACTAGGCGACATAACAAACCTAAAGAGAAACATGAATAAATAAATAATGGGGACACTCAAAGCAGGGCCTCTGCTAAAGAAAGAGGTCTCAGGTGGAGAGTGCCAGGACAGAGTGAGATCCGACTATAGGTGAAGAAACATCCCCAGTATCAGCCCAGCCTTTCTCCTCTTCTGCCAGCCATTAGCTAGAGGTGAGTCTGGGCCCAATAGGGGCAGCCTCTCCCCTACAACCTCCCCCCCCCCAGAACTCTCTGGGTTGTCTCCCAATCCCCCTGCTCCTGTGGCCTGTCCCCTTCGAGAACACACTTGGAGATCTGATAAACCCCCACCCATCCCTACTGCATGCCTGCTCCCCCCAACCTGTGCCCTTCCCTGCCCTCAGTCCCACCACTCTGGATGAACACTGGGACTGAGGGTGGAGCCAACAGTCCACACAACTTAGGGGGACTTCTCAGAGCAACTCTGAACACAGGAGACCTGCTTATTCATGTTGGACGACTCGTAATTTCCACCTGCTTAGATTCCGACCCCCCCACCGCTGGTCCTCTGCTAGAGTCTCGGGCCCCACGCAGAGATCCGCCTGCCTCTGTGGGACCACTCTGAGTTCCCGCCAGCATCTTCTACTGGATCCTCATCCCTGATCCCATCCATGGGCCCTTGTCTGCAGAGAGATTTCCTAGAGAGCTTGGGCCACACAGATCTACAGATATTGAACGTCTGGCCCACATAAGCCCACCGAGGAAGTACCATAGAGAGAGGGAGAGACCCCACCAACACCTACTGGAAGAAGCTATGGGGAGATGGCAACATAAGAATATACCTAACAACAGAAGACAAGAATGACACCACCAGAATCTAGGGAATCTACCCCAACTAGAATGGAACACAACAACAAAGCAGAGGAAGCAGATGGGAACAACTGAAAAATTACCATCAGAAAAATGATAGAGGTCATCAAAGAAGATGTGAGAAAATCCCTTAAAGAAATAGAGAAAAAAACAAACAAAAAATTGAAAGAAATGAACAAATTTCTTAAAGAAAGTAAAGAAAGTACAGAAAGCCAAGAAAGAAATGGTTCAAGATTTGAAAACTGAAATAGAGAAAATAAAGGCAATAAAAACCAACGGAATGCTGGAAATAGATCAGGCAAAAGATCAGGAACTACAGACGCAAGTATAACCAATAGAATTCAAGAGATGGAAGAGAGAATCTCAGGCACAGAAGATAAACTAGAAGAAATAGATTCATCGACCAAAGAACATCATAAATCTAAACAAATCCTTAACACAAAGTATCCAGGAAATGTGGGACACTGTCAAAAGGAAAAATCTACGAATAATAGGCATAGAGGAAGGTGAGGAAGCTGAGCTCAAAAGTGCAGAAAACATATTGAACAACATAATCCACGAAAACTTTCCCAACCTGAAGAAGGACATGCCCATGAAAGTACAAGAAGCATACCAAACACCAAATAGGCCAGACCAAAGAAAGAAAACCCCTTGACATATAATAATTAAAACAAAAAATCTAGCATACAGAATGAAGAATGAATATTAAGAGCAGCAAAGGAAAAAGGACCGGTTATATACAAAGGGAAACCAATCAAATTTACACCTGACTTCTCTATAAAAACCCTCAATGCCAGAAGGTCCTGGATAGATGTTCTACAAGTATTAAGACAACACAGATGCCAGCCCATGTTATTATACCGAGCAAAACTCTCAATCTAGATGGAGAAAAAAAGATATTTAATGACAAAACCAGATTTCCCCAAAACATATCTACAAATCCAGCCTTACAGAATGTAAAGACCCAAGGAAGGTAACTATGTCCATAAAAATGTAGGTAACAGATAATCCAACTACACCAGAAACCAAGGGTAAAGCAAAACAAATATATTGACAATACCACTGCCAACAACAAACCTAAAACAAACAAACATTAACAATCAATGGTCCTTACTCACCCTCAACATTAATGGTCTTCACTCACTTATAATAAGACACAGGCTAACAGAATGGATACGAAGACAGAATCCATCCTTCTGCTGCATACAAGAAACACATATAAGCTTCAAAGATAAACATTACCTCAGGGTAAAGGGTTGGGAGAAGATCTTCCAATCAAATGCAACCAAGAAGCAAGCATTCATGGCTATCCTAATATCTAACAAGTCAGAGTTCAAACCAAAATTAATCAAAAGAGATGAAGTCAGTAATTTCGTATTCATGGCAGGCAGAATCCATCAACACAAAGTCTCATTTCTGAACATCTATGCCCCTAACACAAAGGCACTCACATTCATAAAAGAAATGCTACTAAAACATAAAGCTCATATAAAACCTCACACACTTATAGTGGGAGACTTCAATACACCACTCTCAACACTAGACAGGACCACCAATCAGAGACTCAACAAAGAAACAAAAGAACTAACAGAAGTTATGTCTCAAGTGAGGTTACCAGACAACTATAGAACATTCCATCTACCTTCTTCTTTGCTCCACATGGAACCTTCCCTAAAACTGACAACTACTAGGTGGCATAACAAAGCTCAACAGATATAAGAGAATAGGAATAGTCCCCTTGTACCTTATCAGACCACCATACTTTAAAATTGGATTTCAACAACAACACATAGAGCAGAAAACCTGCAAAATCATGGAAACTGAACAATGTGCAATTGTACCACACTTAGGTCAAAGAAGAAATAAAGAAATATATTAATGACTTTCTAATCTTCAATGAGAATGAGGACACAACATACCCCAACTTATGGGACACCTTGAAAGCAGTGCTACGAGGGAAGTTCATTGCACTAAGTGCCCATAAGAAGAAATGAGTATAGTCACATAAGAGAATTAATAGCCCAACTGAAAGCCTTAGAACAGAGAGAAGCAAACTCAACCCGTAGGAGTAGACACCAGGAAATAATCAACTTGAGGGCTGAAATCAACAAAATAGAAACCAGGAATACAATACAAAAAAATCAATGCAACAAAGAGTTGGTTTTCTGAGAAAATCAACAAGATAGATAAACCTTTATACAAACTAATGAAAAAGCCAAGAGAGAACATGCAAATTAACAAAATCAGAAACGAAAACGGGAACGTAACAATGGACACAGAGGAAATACAGACAAATTTCAGGTCATACTTTGAAAACCTGTATTCCACAAAAATTGTAAATATAAAGGAAATGGACAAATTACTGGATAACTATCACTTACCAAAATTAAATTAAGAGCAGGCAAACAACATAAATAGACCTATAACCCACAATGAAATAGAAGCAATCATTGAAAGTCTTCCAACTAAAAAAAAATCCAGGGCCAGATGGCTACAGTGCAGAATTGTACCAGCTGTTCAAAGAAGAACTAATGCCAATACTCCTCAAATTTTCCACAAAATAGAAACAGAAGGTTCATTGCCAAACTCTTTTTATGAGGCCACAATAACATTGGTACCCAAGCCTCACAAAGACACAACTAAGAAAGAAAACAACAGACCAATATCCCTGATGAAAATCAATGCAAGATACTCAATAAAATACTGGGAAACCGATTTCAAGAATACATCAGAGAAATCATCCACCATGACCAAGTAGGATTCATCCTTGGATTACAGGGATGGTTCAACATACAAAAATATATCAACATGATCCATGATATAAACAAACTGAAAAAAAAACCTTATGATTATCTCTCTAGATGCTGAAAAAGCCTTTGACAAAATTCAACACACTTTCATGATAAAGATCTTGGAGAGATCAGGTATAACAGGAACATAGCTAAACATAATAAGAGCAATATACAACAAACCAATTGCCAACATCAAACCGAATGGAGAGAAACTTAATATGATTCCTCTAAAATCAGGAACAAGACAAGGCTGCCCTCTCTCTATATATATATATCTTCAAAATCATACTTGAATTTCTAGCTAAAGCTATGACAATAATAGGAGTTCAAGGGGGTCCAAATTGGAGAGGAAGAGTCAAACTGTCTCTATTTGCAGATAAGTGACCAAATAAGCTCTACCAGGGAACTCCAACACCTTCAGCAAAATAGCAAGATACAAGATAAACTCAAAAAAATCAGTAGCCCTACTTTTTTCAGACAAGAAAGAGACACATCAAGAAATCAGAGAAACATCACCCTTTACAATAGCTACAAGCAACATAAAGTATCTTGGGGTAACATTTACCAAACAAGTGAAAGACCTATTTAATAAGAACTTTGTGGCTCAAAACAAAAAATAAAATAAAATAAAATAAAGAAGATACCAAAAAATGGAAAGATCTCCCATGATCTTGGATAGGTAGGATAAATATAGTAAAAATGGCAATCTTGCCAAAAGCAATCTACAGATTCAACACGATCCCCACTATTATCCCACCACAATTCTTCACTGATCTTGAAAATTTAAAAATCAGCTTTATATGGAAAAACAAAAGACCCAGGAGAGCCAAAGCAACCCTATTCAATAAAAGAACTTCAGGAGGCATCACCATTCCTGACTTTAAGTTCTATCTCAGAGCTATAGTTTTGAAAACAGCCTGGTATTGGCACAAAAATAGACAGGTAAATCAATGGAATTGAATTGAAAATCTTGATATTGACCCACACACCTATGAACACCTGATTTTCAACAAAACAGCTAAAAGAATACAATGGGGCGAGGACAGCATATTCAACAAATGGTGCTGGCAAAATTGGTTGAGGGTGTGTAGAAGACTGCAGATAGACCCATGTCTGTCGCCATGCACAAAACTCAAATCCAAATGGGTAAAAGATGTCAACATCAATCCAGCAATATTGAACCTCTTAGAAGAGAAAGTAGGAGGTACTCTTGAACAAATTGGTATAGGACACAGCTTCATGAACATAACTCCAGGGGCATAGACACTGAGAGAAACAATTAATAAATGGGACATCTTCAAACTTAGAAGCTTCTGTAACGCAAAGGACACAGTGGAGATGACCAAATGGTAGCCCATAGACTGCAAAAAAATTGTCACCAATCCCATATCTGACAAAGGGCTGATATCCAAAATATACATAGAAGTAAAGAAAATAGTCAACAAAACTTCAAATAACCCTATTAAAAATGGGGTACAGAACTGAAGAAAGAATTCTCAATAGAGGAAATGAAAAAGGCTGAAAGACACTGAAGAAAATGCTCAACATCCTTAGCTATCAGGAAATTGCAAATCAAAACAACTTTAAGAGACCATCTTACTCATGCCAGAATGGCTAAAATTAGAAACACCAATGTTTACTCATGCTGGAGAGGATGTGGTGAAAGGGGAAACACTCCTCCACTGCTGGTGGGAGTGCAAACTCATACAACCACTTTGGAGATCAGTATGGCTGTTCCTCAGGAAAATGGGAATTAGTTTACCACAGGACCCGGCAATCCACCTTTTATGCATATACAGAAATGATCCACATCCATGCAACAAAGACATCTCTTCAATTATGTTCATATCAGCACTATTTGTAACAGCAAGTACCTGGAAGCAACCTAGATGCCAATCAATTGAAGAATGGATAATGAAGATGTGGCACATCTACACAATGGAATACTACTCTGTAGAAAAAAAATAATGGTATCTTGAAATTCTCAGGCAAGTGGATGGCACTTGAAGAAATCATCCTGAATTAGGTAACCCAGTCACAAAAAGAGGTACATAGTATGTTCTCGCTCATATATAGATTTTAGACCTAGATCAAAGGATCACCAGCCTATAATTCACACCACCAGAGGAACTAGGATATAATGTATATTCTAAGAGATTCAATATAAAGTTCCTCACAGAACTGGGAAGGGACAAGTCCCCCAGAGCTCATGGGAAGTTGGGGGAGGCAGTGAATAGAGATAGAAGTGGAGAATGTGAGGTGTAGGAGAGGAAAACATGTGGGACTAGGAAGATTGAGTCTGGGTAGGCATAGAAGATGAGAGAGAGAGAGAGAGAGAGAGAGAGAGAGAGAGAGAGATAACCTAAAAGAAGGAGCCATTATTGGTTTGAAGAGAAAACTGAAACCAAAGAAAGGTCTAGAGAACTACAAGACTGCGGCCAACTAACAGTTTGAGCTTCTGTGGAAAGGCTACCATAAATGACCTTCCGGGTTAGTGAGATCAACAACTAAGTTATCCATGGAGCCCTCATCTAATACCTGTTGGAAACAGGAGCAAACACCCATACATAAACACTGAGTCGAACTAGAACCCAGATGCAGATGGAGAGGACAAGGCCAGGCTGCAGAAACACATAGAGACAGCTTACCTGAACAAGGAGGAGCTAATGGGCCCCCAGACTGATAACTGGGAAGCCAGCATGGGACTGACTCAGGCCCCCCTGAATATGGGTCTCAGCCAGAAGGACGGAGCAGTCTAAGGGACCTCAGACAGTGGAGCCAGGACGTATCCTTGGTGCACAAAAGGACTTTGAGAACACATCCCCAATGGAGGGATACCTGCCTTAACCTAGAGACAGGTGAGAAGCCCTAGTCCCTACTTCAAATGACCTGTCTTATCTACATGACCCCAACTGGATGGCATTCCCCTACATATGGAATTGGGGTTGGGGGATGGGAGGGGAGGGTGGTTTGGTGCATGTGAGAAGGCAGAGAGTGTAAAAGTGAGGGAGGGAGGGAAATAGGTAGAGAGAAAGGGAGGGAGGGAAAGGGAACTGGAATGGACATGTAAATAATAAATTAAATAAAAAAAGAAAAAAAAGAAATGAAAGTTACTGCATGAAATGGTAAGAAGGTGATTTCCACACTCAGCAATGGAAGGAAATGGAAGAGGTGAGTGTAAGTTCATATGTCTGCAAGTAATCAGGGTGAACAAGTCTACAGATTTCAAGGGCCATGCAAAGAATATAGTTAATAATATTATGTTGTATAATAAAAATGTGTGAAGCATGCAGACACTAAATATGCTTGACACATAAATAGTAATTATAAAAAGTGGTAAATAACTTAATGAGATTGACAATATTAATGATATGTATTCATGAAAACACCACATTGTATACCTTAAATATGTACCATCATAGAAAAAAATAAGAATACTACGCCCTGATTATAAGTGCTTCATTTGAATGTCAAGAACTCATCCAGAAAAAGCTACCACTACCCCATGCTTGAAGATTACAGGCTGGTGTTGCTGGTGTACATTGTGTTACAGAGTAAGCAAAACAAAAGTGAGGTATGTGGTCTTCTGTAACACATTGGTAGTTCAGACTTAAACATCGAAAATCAGCAAAGGACAGTGTAGGACTAGACATGATTTTCTCTAGGAACGAAAAGGACCATGAAGGGAAGTGGGAGACTTTCTTTCCCATCACAACTTTTAGAGAATTATCTGAAAATTTTAAGTGCTGTGAATTTAACTTTGTATAAAGAATAAAAAATATCCCATGCTTTTGGATAGTTAGGATAAACATAGTATAAATGGCACTCTTGCCAAAAGCAATCTACAGATTCATTGCAATCCCCATTAAAATCGCAACGCAATTCTTCACTGACCTTGAGAGGATAATAATCAACTTTATATACAAAACCAAAAGACCCAGGGTCACCAAAACAAGACACTTAAGAAAGTGCTCAACATTCTGAGCTATCAGAGAATTATACATCAAAACTACTCTGAGATACCATCTTACTCCTGCCAGCATGGCTAATATTGAGAACACTACTGACAATTTATGCTGGAGAGGACGTAGAGCAAGGGGAACACTCCTCCACTGCTGTTGGGAGTGCATCCTTGTATAGCCATTTTGGAGAACAGTATGGAGGTTCCTCAGGAAAATGGGAATAAGTATACCACAGCACCTGGCAATCTCGCTCTTTGGCATATACCCAAATGATCCACATGCATGAAACAAAGACATGTTCTCCTATGTTCATAGCTGCATTATTTGTAATAGCAAGAACCTGGAAGCAAACTAGATGCCCCTCAACTGAAGAATGGATAAAGAAGATGTGGCACATTTACATAATTGAATATTATTCTGCAGAAAAAACAAAACAAACAAACAACAATGAAAAAAACTGGAATTTTGAAATTCAAAAGCAAATGGAGGGAACGTGAGGAAACCATCCTGATTGAGGCAACCCAGTCACAAAAAGAGGAACATGGTATGTACTCATTCAAATATGGATTTTAGACAAAAGGCAAAGGATCACTAGCCTATAATTCACACTGCCTGAGAAACTAGGATACAAGTAGGATTCTAAGAGATTCATAAAGGTCTCTCACAGAAGGGGAAAGGGACTAGATCTGATCATATTGGACGTGGGGGTGGGGGGGAGAGTGAGTGGAGAGGGAGGTAGAAGAAAGAGAAAGAACCTGTGACTAGAACAATTGAGTCAGGGGAGGAATATATAGAGAGAGAGAGAGAGAGAGAGAGAGAGAGAGAGAGAGAGAGAGAGAGAGAGAATAAAAGCATAAGAGCATAAGAGCATAATAGCATAAGAACATAAGAGCATAATAGCATAAGAGCATAAGAGCATAGGAGGAAAAGAGCATAAAAGAAAGATGAGATTGATGACTAACTTGTTCACCATTAAAGCTCCTTCATCCAGTGGCTGATGGAAATAGACGCACACAGCCACAACCAAACACTGAGCCGAACTGGAATCCGGATGCAGATATGGAGGAAAAGACCAGGTTATAGAAACACGCAGAGATAACTGACCTGAACAGAGAGCAGCTAATTGGCTCCGAGACTGATAGCTAGGAATCCTGCTTTGGACTGACTCAGAACCCCGGAACATGGGCCTCAGTTAGAAGGCCTGGGCAATCTAAGGGACTTCTGACTAACAACCAGGGCTTTTCCCTGGTGCACAAAAGACTTTGGGGGCACATCCCCCATGGAGGGATACTCCATTAACCTAGATGCAGGAGGGAAGGTCTAGTCCCTATTCCTAATTACTTGACAGATTGAGATGATGCTTCCTGGAAGGTATAGCCCTACTTGTGGAAGGGGATGGATGGGAGGGGAGAGAGGTCAGGGCACAAGGGAGGGTGGTAGAGAGGGATAAGGGATGGAGGAATGGAGGGAGGGAGGAAGGGAGAGGGAACTGAGATCGATATGTAAAATAAAAATTTTAAAAATGAATTAACAATGGCTGTGTTTCCACTGTCGCCCATCTCTTCTCAAAGTCAATGAGTTTTAAGGGCAACTAGGGCTGGTAGAGAAATCTGAGGGAAGAGATGGCAGGTTGCCAGTGCCTGTTTTTCTCGGTGACTCTACACCCCTGTGGGAGAGCTGAGGCTACTGTGGTGGTTTGTGACTGGCTTGGCATACCAGAGCAACTGGGGCCATGTGGAATGCTGGAGCAGGTTGTGTACCAGGAGTTGTTTGGAAACTTGCTGCTACCTGGCGGTGGCCAGAGGGTTCAGGAAGGCAGGTACGGCTTGGGCAGCACTCAGAAGATGAACAATTCAGAGAAGGAGGAGAGATGTTTCCTGAGAAGCGCTGGCTGGTGCAGCCATGACAGGGATCCGGGCCTGGAGGAGTAGGGTGCTCACCCGGATAGCCAGCCTAGGCTGCATTTGGGTCCCTTGCCAGGCTCCGGTGCATCTGCTCCACCTGCCTCTAGACCACTGAGTTTGGGGAAAGAAAGGTTCAAGTTGCCCAGTGAGTTTCCACCTGTCCGCTGAGGACCATCAGGATCTGAGAAGCCAAGATCACTGTGGCAACCATCACCTGCCTGCAGTGGTCTCTGACACCAGTGACTGTGTTTTTAAAGAAAGTGCTGAAGAGTCCCTGTTGAAACGTGGGAAAAGGGGTGTCATAGCTGGTCTCCAAATTGGTCCCCATCTCCAAGACTGGGATATGCTTGAAGGTTTAGCTGCTAGTCTCGAAGTTGGAGTGAAAACACGGTATGAATAAATTGTGAGATGTTCAAATGGAATGTATTCATATATATATATATATATATATATGTGTGTGTGTGTGTGTGTGTGTGTGTGTGTGTGTATATATACACATATATTCACATACATATATGCATATACACACGTACGTGAGTGAGTGAAAAATGATCAAGTTGAGAGATTCAGAGATTTCTCACTGGCTTTGAGATAAGCATTTTATTTTTAAGGCCACAATGTGGGCAAGGAGTTGAGCGTAGATAATGTAGTAAAAATAACATATGGTGAGCCCTCACAAAGTGACCGCTCTTAGAAAAAGTCAGGCAGGCAGAGACAAGAAGCCCTGACTAAAGTGATGAAGTATCATTCATCAGCCAAATTTGTTAATGAGTTTATACAACAGGGGTCCATTGTGCGATTCTCTGCAGAAGGATGTCTCAATTCACAAACTCAAGTTTTCAATTGGTTTGGGCACCAGAAATTGGGCGAATTATATAAAAATTTTTCCAACATTATTGTGTATGTTAAACTGCTGCTGTAAGAGAATTCAAACTACTTCTCTGATTTTTTCTCTCTGTAGTTGGGTGTTTATATATGAAAAGTGCTTAATTTTCTTCTGGGGGGGTTGTAGTAAGAAGAGACTATGTGTTGTAGTTGGTTCCTGTTGGTACTGTGATCCATAATCTCAACCTTCATAGAGATTGGACACAGGCTCAGCTGTGTTTTCTAACTCTTTTCTGATGCCTCTGAGGAAGCATTAATAGAAATGTATGCAATTTTGAAATTTACCTGCACCAGTTGACTTGGAGAGAAGAATGCAAAAACTGCCACAAAATTATTGTAAATATATTGTTACTTCTAGCAATTTTTGATGGAATCTAGTTTTAATAGATTTTCAGTGACACCGAGTAAGGAATAAGTTTATTCCTGCTTTCCTTAATATGGAATTTGTGCTATTTTAGAAAAATTGACATGCAAGTTTGATCACTGTCAAAATTTATGTCATCTTGAGAAGACTATATTTAGCATCAGCCAAGGAATGCATTCTCTAAGTTTTGTACAGTACTTTTGCCCTGGAATTTCATTTGAAGCACTTCGGTCAGGGCTTCATTCGTGAACAACATAGAAACTATGAATGTACATTTGGGAGAGGTTAACTGGAGTTTTAGTTCCCTCAGAACTAAGGGCCTGAGGTGACAGTGTCCATTTGTGTAGAGAAAGCTCTGTTATCCTTTAACCACCCCCCCAAAAAAGCCCATAAAAGCCATAAGAGTTATGGATGCCTACCAGAATGAAGGTAGCATGATTGGAAAAAAGTACCACGTGGCATACATTTACCTGTGTTCATGTAAGTCTCTGGGTGTCTTTTAATTATGTAGCCATACAGAAATCATCATGGTTCCCTTTGTAATTCAGAGGAGAATGACTTGCAACCCACCAACAAGTGCATGTTTCCATTCTTATTTAACCACTCTGTTTCTTATCATTTGTGTAGTTTCTTTAATGGCCTTTCTACTGGTTTCATTAGTTACACATTGCATACATTTGAAATTGCTACTTTTTAACTTTGAATGTTCACTGTGTGGTGTTGCTTATTTTATGGTGGTGTACTTCTGTTTCCATGTATGCATGTGCACTGTGTGCATGCAGTGCCCACGGAGGCCAGGAGAGGGCACAGAAACTCCTGGAACTGATCATTTGCAAGAGCCATCCTAGCTCTGACTGGTAGTGTACTTGCACATGTCTGGACTGTACCTGGCTGCTACCTGGGGCAGTGTGCTTTCCACACTCCACAACAGGTGGATTTAAAGTAAAAAAAAATTACGTTAATTATACATCATTTTTTTGGATCAAGAAATAGTAGCTACACACACACACACACACACACACACACATACACACACACACACACACACACATACACACACAGGGCATGGTGTTGTACACCTTCAGTCAGAGCACTCAAGAGGCAGAAGCAAGTGGATCTCTTTATTTGAGGCCAGCCTGCTCTATATGTGTAAGTTCTAGGATAAAGAGACATTGTCTCAATAAATAATAATAATAATAATAATAATAAAATCCTTCTTAGGTGATGTTAGGGAATGGAGAGAGGGAGAGGGAATTAACTCTGGTGGACTGACTGCCAGTTTGTCTCCCAGAGCAGAGGATGAACTTGAATTGTTGACTAAACCAAATCAAATGATTTTGACAAGAATATAGAATGCATGAGGAAAGGTTTCAGTAAGCAAGTCCTTCCTAGGACCTCCAGGACTTGTTCCATTTATTTTGAGGAAGGTTTTTTCTTCTTGTTTTTCTTTTGGTTTGGTTTGGTTTTTTGTGGCCTCTAGAATTTACTCATTGTCTCAACTTTGATAACTCGACACAGCCTGGAGTCAGTCATCTGAGAGGAAAGCCTAGATTAGATTGGCCTGTGGATAATTATCTTGACTATTGATGCAAGAAGGCCCATCCATTAGGTAGCACCATCCATAGACATGTTGTCCTTGCCTTAAAGAAGCTAGTGGAGCATAAACCCTCTGTTGCCCCTATTCTGAGTTCCTCAGTGAAGTTTTGTGACATGGACAGGTAGGCATGTCAACCCTTTCTTTGCCAAGTTGTTTTCATCAGAGTATTATTCATAGTAACAGAATGAAAAAGAATAATCTAGGCATTTCCCCTGCTGCCCCACTGACTTGTCAGCCAGAATTCCAGATCCTCCCACCCAAACTGTGGTCTTCAGTGAGACTGGATTCCATTTTAGATGGAAGCCCAGACCTCTCCATTGTCTCTACTACCCCTGGGATCCCTGAAGGTGACCTCCTGTTCCAATGTCTGATTGTGATGTTCTGTTGAGTGTAGGCCTACCCCACTTTCTGTTCTGTTATATCAGGGGGCAGTTATCTCAAGTCACCTTGGCAGGATTACTCATGTCTTGTGTAGGCTGATTGTGGATCCCATATCTGTGTTGTTACCTCTGTCCACTTGTCCACTTGCTCAAGTATGACATGAGTTTGTCCTGTGTCCTGCATAGGGTAGAAAGCACTAAGAGCATGGAGGAGCACAGCATGTTTCCTTCCTAGGGCTCCAGTGTGGTAAATACATTTTGAAATGTATGACAACCACATAAAGGCAGAATGTTATAGATAGTTACTACAGAAGAAAGCCAACATAGGCTGCAAATCAGTTTTGGGATTTTTTTGGAAATAGCAGAATTTGCAATATGCCCTCATTCACATTAGCTGTAAGCTTGACAGCCTGGAGTGTCCTGGGAAGAGTTTCAGTATAATTTTCATCAATTATGCTGTAGCTATGTCTGTGTGAGAATCTTTTCATAAACATAGGACAACCCAGGTTGTCCTGGGCTGTATAAAGAAGCTACTGTGAGCAAATGACAGAGCCAGAGATGAGGGGGCAGCTGTGTTGGTCCAAAGTTTCTACCTCCTGTCCTGCTTGAGTCTCTGCTCTAATTCTCACTGGGGTCAGTGTCTTCCATTGCAAGATAAGTAAAGTCTTTTCCAATCTGCATTGTTTTTGGTCAGTGATTTATCACAGCAACAGAAGGACACCAGAATTGTAAGATCTGATTTCCCTATTTTGAGCTGTTTTGAAGTAAATGTAGGTTTTATAATCCATTTTCAACTTATTTGTTCTTTTACCAAGGTAGTGTCTTAGCTATATAGTCCTCTCTGGCCTCAAACTTGTGACTCTTGGCTCAGGCTTCTGAATGTTGAGCAAAGCATGCACAGTCCCACTGGTTTGTAATTTTCACTAATTGAATATGATATGGTTATATTTCAGTTCCTCTTTCTCTTTTTATTTATTTTGTGGTCGGGTCTTGTTGTTTAGCCAAGGCTAGCTTAGATCTCATAGCAGTCATGTGTCTCGAACTGCAAGTGCTGAAATGATAGATTTACACTATGCATAGCTAGCTATGAGAGTTTTTTTTTTTGTTCAAGTACAAAATGATAAATGTTTAGGATTAAATTTTGTAAAATTAAAACCATTTTGTTGTTTCTTTCAGAGTTAGTTTTAAACATTTATTTGTACATAGTTAAGGTTTTCATTTAAAACTTCCTTAAAAAGTTGAGACAAACCCAGGCATGTGGATGGTGAAGGAGGAATACACATAGAGGCTAGGCACTAAGGAAGCGATCTATATGTATATAGAAATATCATTAGGAATCTTTTCTCAATATTGCTTTTTTACTTTTAGACCAGTGTTATTTAGTTTTTCAATAGGATTCTATGCTTTTGATTGGAGGAGCAGAAGAGTGTGATCCAAATATGTGTAAGAAACAGAATTGTAGTCTCGCCGCACCCTCTTCTGTCCTGTCCTGGGTAAATGAGGATATGCATAAGAGGTGTAGAGGGCCACCTTGTGGCACAAGAATTTAGTGCAGTGTCTTCCACAATTATCTTGGTCTTTATGTTTTCTCCTTCAAAAAGAAAACCAACTTTCGTCATAACGGAAAGGCATACTTGTTCCCCATTGAGATTATTGCTCACCCCTCTAGTTGAAAAAGTCTGAAGTTCTTTCAGAGTAATCATAATGCTAGGGAACACAGGTCACTGGAAATCTTCGGACAACTTAGACTATCTAGTTCAAAGGGACATTGTTCTATAAATACCCAGCAAAAAATTACTACTTAATAAACTATGTCTGACATCATGGTAGAAGTTTAGTCATTATCCTAAATCCCACAAATGATTGGTATATTTCATGATGAGCTAATAAGAATGTGATTGTTTGTGGTTGTATGACACCAAGAATAAGCAGCCTGCCATGGTGATGCCCACAAGTAGTTGCAGAACTCAAGGAGGAGGAGCAGAGAGGCGGGCAGATATCACAAAGTAGAACACCATGGCTAAATACAAACAGAGGAAACCTGTTCCAAAATAGGATTTTTAGGAACGGGCAACCAAGATGAAAATATCATTGCAAATATTATACAGCACCTCCCTTCTGCATGCAGAGAGTAAGACCAAACTTTGTCTTTGTAAGAGAACATTCATGACAAACTCAGGAACCTGAGGAACCAGCCTTATATGAACAGAAATGAGAAAAATATTATAATAAAAATGTAACCACCTGGAGAGGTGGCTCAGTGCTAAAGAAAAAACTGGCTGCACTTCTAGAGGACCTGGGTCCAATTCCACCACCCACATGGCTTGTCACAACTGTCTTTAAGTCCAGTCCAAGGGGGTCTTACACCTTCATACTAAAACATTTAAAATAAATTTAACTTATTTTTTAATGTAACCAGGTGATGTTGGTACATGATTTTTAAACTTCAACAGGCAGATCTCTGACTTCCCCCCCAACCTAGTCTACAGAGGGAAGCCAAGGACATGCAAACAATCACTGTCTCAGAAAAACGCAAAGGATTGGTGGCTTGCCAAAAATTAGGTTATATAAACATTATATTTTGGAAACAAAAGTGGCTGATCTTTTCCTATTATTAAAAGTAATAGCTTGTTTGAGATAGCACATGCCTTTAATCCCAGCTCTCAGAGAGGCAAAGCGATGTGAACCTCTGTGAGTTTGAGGCCGGCCTTGTTTAGTAAATGAGTTCAGCCAAAGCTACTCAGGGAAGCCATGCCTTGAAAAAAAAAACAAACAAACAAACAAACCAATAAATAAATAAATATTTCCAAGCTACCACAGATCTGGTGCCATCTTCTGATCTTTAGGGACAGAAGCAATGAGAAAACTCCACATAAAAATAAAATTGTCAAAAATATAACTGATAACTTAAAATAAATTCTTATTTACAATAGGATAACACCTGTATAACTTTATAAGACCAATTTTGGTAATCCAAACCTTCAAATAAAGCATGGATATATACCTGCATATATCACTGCCATTTAAACCCTGCAAAAATGATACAAAAAGAACAAGATTGTTTTGAATGTGCTGTTCTCTGAATATCCATGTGGAAAGAGTTCTCTTTTCATAGCGGTAAGCAACTTTGCCCCCTATTTTCCATCAAAAAATTATTTCCATGCAAATACCATCATTTCTATGGTACCTGGTTGCAGATAATTCTGATTGGCTGCATGATTCTTCATGAGGTCTTTCATCCACTTGGACTTGAGTTTTGTGCAGGGTGACATGTATGTATCTATTTGCATTCTTCTCCATGACAACATCCAGTCACACTAGGAATATGTGTTGAAACTGCTTTCTTTTCCAGGATTGTATAATTTTCCTTTCTTTGTCAAAAATCAGGTGTTCGTATGTGTGGATTAATGTCTGGGTTTTGATTGCATTTCATTGATCCAAGTGTTTGTTTATGTGCAAATACCAAGCTGTTTTTGTGACTATAGCTCTATAGTAGAGCTTGAAGTCAGGGATGGTGATGCCTCTGGAAGTTCCTGTATTGTACAGGGTTGTTTTAGCTATCCTTGTTTTATTGTTTTTCCATAAGAAGATGGCTATTGTTTTTTGTAGGTCTGTGAAGACTTGTGTTGGGATTTTGATGGGGATTGCACTGAATCTGTAGATTGCTTTTCGAAAGATTACCATTGATACTAGGGTGATCCAACATACCCATGAACAAGGCAGAATTTTCAACTTTCCTATATCTTCTACAGTTTCTTTCTCTAGGGACATTTTTTTTATAGCAAAAGTTAATGTGGTTCTTAATTACAGAATGGAGTTAGACAGACAAATGAACATAAAAAATCTTAGATTCAATTTAAAGATACCATTCATGCTACTGTATTACAGTAATAATTTTAGTTTTATTTAAATTTAATTCATTGTTTTACATGTCCATCCCAGTTCCCCCTCCCTCTCTCCCTCCCTCCCTCCCTCCCTTTTATACTCTCTGGCCTCTCACATGCACAAACCACCCTCCCCTCCCATCCCCCAACCCCAATTCCATATGTAGGTGAATGCCATCCAATTGGGGTCATGTACATCTGACAGGTCATGTGAAGTATGGACTAGGGCTTCTCTCCTGTCTCTAGGTTAAGGCACTTATCCCCTCATGGGTGATGTGTTCACAAGGTCATTTTGTGCACCAAGGATACATCCTGGCTCCACTGTCTGAGGTCCCTTAGACTGCTCAGTCCTTCTGGCTGAGACTCAAATACCGGGGGGCTGAGTCAGTCCCATGCTGGCTTCCCAGCTATCAGTCTGAAGGCTCATTAGCTCCTCCTTGTTCAGGTAAGCTGTCTCTATGTGTTTCTGCAGCCTGGCCTTGTCCTCTCCATCTGCATCTGGGTTCTAGTTCTACTCAGTGTATGATGAGTATTTGCTCCTGTTTCCAACAGGCATTAGATGAGGGTTCCATGGATAAGTTAGTTGTTGATCTCAATCTCCGGGAAGGGCATTTATGGTAGCCTTTCCATGGAAGCTCAAATTGTTAGTTGGCAGCAGTCTTGTAGTTCTCTAGACCTTTCTTTGTGTTCAATTTTCTCTTCAAACGTATATTGGCTCCCTCTTTTATGTTCTCTCTCTCTCTCTCTCATCTTCTATTCCTAGTAGGGCTCAATCTTCCTAGTGGTATGTGTTTTCCTTTCCTCCCCCTCTCTTTCTCCTACTTCTCTCTCCATTA
Source organism: Phodopus roborovskii (assembly GCF_943737965.1). Classification (NCBI taxonomy): domain Eukaryota; kingdom Metazoa; phylum Chordata; class Mammalia; order Rodentia; family Cricetidae; genus Phodopus; species Phodopus roborovskii. The sequence continues at coordinate 96,202 of NW_026126346.1, forward strand.
GCTGGACTCCCAACTTCCCCTGTGCTCTGGGGGACTTGTCCGTTCTCAATTCTGTGAGGGACATTATATTGAATCTCTTAGAATATGTCTTGCACCCTAGTTTTTCTGCTGGTGTGAATTATAGGCTGGTGATCCTTTGATCTAGGTCTAAAATCCATATTTGAGCAAGTACATACCATGTACCTCTTTTTGTGACTGGGTTACCTCATTCAGGATGGTTTCTTCAAGTGCCATCCACTTGCCTGCGAATTTCAAGATACCATTATTTTTTTTTTCTGCAGAGTAGTATTCCATTGTGTAGATGTGCCACATCTTCATTATCCATTCTTCAATTGGGGAGCATCTAGGTTGCTTCTTGGTTCTTGCTGTTACAAATAGTGCTGCTATGAACATAGTTGAACAGATGTCTTTGGTGCATGGATGTGGATCATTTGGGTATATGCCTAAGAGGGGGATTGCTTTGTCATGTGGTAAACTAATTCCCACTTTCCTGAGGAAATGCCATACTGATCTCCAAAATGGCTATATGTGTTTGCACTCCCACCAGCAGTGGAGGAGTATCCCCCTTTCTCCACATCCTCTCCAACATGAGTCATCATTGTTGTTGCTAATTTTAGCCATTCTGGCAGGAGTAAGATGGTATCTCAAAGTTGTTTTGATTTGCATTTCCCTGATAGCTAAGGATGTTGAGCACTTTCTTCAGTATCTTTCTGCCTTTTTGATTTCCTCTATTGAGAATTCTTTCTTCAGTTCTGTACCCCACTTTTAATAGGGTTATTTGGTGTTTTGTTGACTATTTTCTGTATTTATTTTGGAGATCAGTCCTTTGTCAAATATATGATTGGTGAAAATTTTTTTCCAGTCTGTGGCTGCCATTTGGTCTTGTCCACTGTGTCCTTTGCGTTACGGAAGCTTCTAAGTTTAAAGAGGTCCCATTTATTAATTGTTTCTCTAAGTGTCTGTGCCCCTGGAGTTATGTTCAGGAAGCGGTCTCCTATACCAATTTGTTCAAGGGTACCTCCTACTTTCTCTTCTAAGAGGTTCGAAGTGGCTGGATTGATGTTAAGGTCTTTGATCGATTTGCACTTGAGTTTTGTGCATGGCGACAGACATGGGTCTATCTGGAGTCTTCTACTCACCGTCATCCAATTGTGCCAGCACCATTTGTTGAAGAGGCTGTCTTCTCCCCATTGTATAATTTTATCTGTTTTGTCGGAAATCAGGTGGTCTTAGGTGTGTGGGTTAATATCAGAATATTCAATTCTATTCCATTGGTCTAACTGTCTATATTTATGCCAGTACCAGGCTGTTTTCAGAACTATAGCTCTGTAGTAGAGCTTAAAGTCAGGAATGGAGATGTTTCCTGAAGTTCTTTTATTGAATAGGGTTGTTTTGGCTGTCCTGGGTCTTTTGTTTTTCTATATAAAGTTGATTATTATCCTTTCAAGATCGGTGAAGAATTGTGGTGGGATTTTAATGGGGATTGCATTGAATCTGTAGATTGCTTTTGGCAAGATTGCCATTTTTACTATGTTTATCCTACCTATCCAAGAGCATGGGAGATCTTTCCATTTTCTGGTATCTTCTTTAATTTCTTTCTTTAGAGCCACAAAGCTCTTATAATATAGGTCTTTTACTTGTTTGGTAAGCGTTACACCAAGATACTTTATGTTGCTTGTGGCTATTGTAAAGGGTGATGTTTCTCGGATTTCTTTCTCTGCCTTTTTGTCGTCTGAAAAAAGTAGGGCTACTGATTTTTTTGAATTTATCTTGTATCCTGCTACTTTGCTGAAGGTGTTTATCAGCTGTAGGAGTTCCCTGGTAGAGTTTATTGGGTCGCTTATGTAAACTATCATATCATGTGCAAATTGAGACAGTTTGACTTCTTCCTCTCCAATTTGGATCCCCTTGATCTCCTTTTGTTGTCTTATAGCATTAGCTAGAACTTCTAGTACGATATTGAGCAGATATGGAGACAGAGGGCAGCCTTGTCTTGTTCCTGATTTTAGAGGAATTGGCTTAAGTTTCTCTCCATTCAGTTTGATGTTGGCAGTTGGTTTGCTGTATTTTGCTCTTATTATGTTTTGGTATGTTCTTGTTATCCATAACTTCTCCAAGACCTTTATCATGAAAGGGTATTGAATTTTGTCGAAGGCTTTTTCAGCATCTAGGGAGATAATCATATGGTTTTTCTTTTTTCATTTTGTTTATATGGTGGATCACGTTGACAGATTTTCATTTGTTAAACAATCCCTACATTCCAGGGATGAAGCCTACTTGGTCAGGGTGGATGATTTCTCTGATGTATTCTTGAATTTGGTTTGCCAGTATTTTATTGAGTATTTTTGCATCGATGTTCATCAGGGATATTGGTGTGTAGTTTTCTTTCTTATTTTTGTCTTTGTGAGGCTTGTGTACCAACGATATTGTGGCCTCATGAAAAGAGTTTGGCAATGAACCTTCTGTTTCTGTTTGGTGGAACAATTTGAGGAGTAGTGGTATTAGTTCTTCCTTGAATGTCTGGTAGAATTCTGCACTGAATTCATCTGGCCCTGGACTTTTTTTGGTTGGAAGGCTTTCAATGACTGCTTCTATTTCATTGTGGGTTATAGGTCTAATTAAGTTGTTTGACTGATCTTGATTTAATTTTGGTAAGTGATAGTTATCCAGAAATTTGTCCATTTCCTTTGAATTTTCAATTTTTGTGGAATACAGATTTTCAAAGTATGACCTGAAAATTGTCTGGATTTCCCTCTATGTCCGTTGTTATGTTCCCCTCTTCATTTCTGATTTTGTTAATTTGCATGTTCTCTCTCTGCTTTTTCGTTAATTTGGATAAAGTTTTGTCTATCTTGTTGATTTTCTCAAAAAAACCAACTCTTCGTTGCATTGATTGTATAGTTTTCCTGGTTTCTATTTTATTGATTTCAGCCCTCAAGTTGATTATTTCCTGGCATCTACTCCTATGGGGTGAGTTTGCTTTTCTCTGTTCAAAGGCTTTCAGTTGTGCTGTTAATTCTCTTATGTGACTATCCTCTATTTTCTTCATATGGGCACTTAGTGCAATGAACTTCCCTCATAGCACTGCTTTCAAGGTGTCCCATAAGTTCAGGTATGTTGTGTCCTCATTCTCATTGAATAGCAGAAAGTCCTTAATTTCTTTCTTTATTTCTTCTTTGACCCAGGAGTGGTGCAATTGCACATTGTTCAGTTTCCATGAGTTTGCAGGTTTCCTGCTATTTGTGTTGTTGTTGAATTCTAATTTTAAAGCATGGTTGTCTGACAAGATACAGGGGACTATTCCTATTCTCTTGTATCTGTTGAGCTTTGTTATGTCATGTAGTATGTGTTCGATTTTAGAGAAGGTTCCATGTGAGCAGAGATGAAATTATATTCTTTTGTGTTTGGATGGAATATTCTATAGATGTCTGTTAACCCCAGTTGAGACATAACTTTTGTTAGTTCTTTGTTTCTTTGTTGAGTTTCTGATTTGTGGTCCTGTCTAGTTTTGAGAGTGGTGTATTGAAGTCTCCCACTATAAGTGTATGAGGTTGTATATGAGCTTTGAGTTTTAGTAGTGTTTCTTTTACGAATGTGGGTGCCTTTGTATTAGGGGCATAGATGTTCAGAACTGAGAGTTTGTGTTGATGGATTTCTGCTGTGATGAATAGGAAATGATCATCTTCATCTCTTTTGATTAATTTTGGTATGAATTCTAACTTGTTAGATATAAGGATAGCCATGCACGCTTGCTTCTTGGTTCCATTTGATTGGAATATCTTTTCCCAACCCTTTTCACTAAGGTAATGTCTATCTTTGAAGCTTATATGTGTTTCTTGTATGCAGCAGAAAGATGGATTCTGTCTTTGTATCCATTCTGTTAGCCTGTGTCTTTTTATAGGTGAGTTAAGACCATTAATGTTGAGGGTGAGTAAGGATCATTGATTGTTGATGCTTGTTTGATTTAGGTTTGTTGTTGGCAGTGGTATTGTCAATATATTTGTCTCTTTACCCTTGGTTTCTGGTGTAGTTGGACTATCTGTTGCCTACATTTTTGTGGGCGTATTTACCTTCCTTGGGTTGGAGTTTTCCTTCCAATACATTCTGTAGGGCTGGATTTGTAGATACGTATTGGGAAAATCTGGTTTTGTCATTAAATATCTTGTTTTCTCCATCTATAGTGATTGAGAGTTTTGCTGGATATAGTAGCCTAGGCTGGCAACCGTGTTCTCTTAATACTTGTAGAACATTTATCCAGGACCTTCTGCCCTTGAGGGTTCCCATGGAGAAGTCAGGTGTAATTTTGATAGGTCTGCCTTTATATGTTACTTGTCCTTTTTCCTTCACTGCTCTTAATATTCTTTCTTCATTCTGTATGCTAGTTGTTTTGTTTTAATTATTATATGTCAAGTGGTCTTTTTCTTTGGTCCAGCCTATATGGGGTTCTGTATGATTCTTGTACTTTCATGGGCATGCCCTTCTTCAGATTTGGAAAGTTTTCCTCAATGATGTTGTTGCATATGCTTTCAGCACCTTTGAGCTGGGCTTCCTCACCTTCCTCTATGCCTTTTCATGGTGTCCCACATTTCCTGGCTGCTTTGTGTTAAACATTTGTTGGATTTATGTTTTCTTTGGTCGATGAATCTATTTCTACTAGTTTATCTTCTGTGCCTGAGATTCTCTCTTCCATCTCTTGAATTCTGTTGGTTATGCTTGTGTCTGTAGTTGCTGATTTTTTGCCCAGTTTTTCTATTTCCAGCATTCCTTCAGTTTGTGTTGCCTTTATTTTCTCTATTTCAGTTTTCAAGTCTTGAACCATTTCATTCACCTGCTTAATTGTTTTTCTTGGCTTTCTGTACTTTCTTTGCTTTCCTTAAGGAATTTGTTCATTTCTTTGACTTTTTTTGTTTGTTTTTTCCTCCATTTCCTTAAGGGATTTTCTCACATCTTCCTTGAGGGCCTCTATCATTTTTATGACAGAAATTTTTAAGTTATTCCCTTGTTCTTCCTCTGCTTTGGTGTTGTGTTCCTTTCTAGTTGGTGTAGATTCCCTAGATTCTGGTGGTGTCATGCTTGTCTTTCTGTTGTTAGGTGTTTTCTTGTATTGCAGTCTTCCCATAGCTTCTTCCAGTTGGTGTTGGTGGGGTCTCTCCCTCTCTCTAGGGTACTTCCCTAGTTGGCTTATGTGGGCCAGAGGTTCAATATCTGTAGCTCTTGGTGGTGCAAGCTCTATAGGAGGTCTCTCCACAGACAGGGACCCAGGGATGGGGTCAGGGGTGAGGATCCAGTAGAAGATGCCACTAGCCAATGGCTCTAGCCAATGGCTGGTGGAGGAGGACACAGGCTGAGCTGAAACTCGGGAAGTTTGTACACGATAGTCTGATCTCACTGGAAACTGGGGCCCTTCAGCTGAGGCCTCTTTTTTTAGCCGAGCCTTGCTTTAGGGGTCAAGGATCTTGCCGGCAGGAACTCAGTGTGGATCCAACAAGATAGGCACATCTCTGGGAGGGGCCCGGGACTCCAGCAGAGGACTGGGGGTGAGGTCAGAGAACAAGCAGGAGGAAATCACGGTTGGTCCCGCATGGATAGGCAGGTTTCCTTTGTTCATACTTGCTCCGAGAAGTCTCTGAAGTATAATGGACTGTTGGCTCCATGCTCCATGCTCAACCAGAGTGGCAGGACAGTGGGCAGGATCGGGCAGAGAGTAGAGGGGGCAGGCTCGTGGTGGGGATGGTTTGGGGTGTATCAGATTTCCAAGGGTACTCTCAATGGGGACAGGAGACAGGAGCAGTGGAATCAGGGGCCAACCCAGGGAGTTTGGTCGGGGGAGAAGTTGTAGGGGAAAGGCCGCCCATATTGGGCCCAGACTCACCTCTAGCCAATGGCTGGTGGAAGAGGACAAAAGCTGAGCTGAAACTTGGAAAGCTTTTGCAGGATAGTCAGATCTCAATGGAAACTGGGACCCTCCAGCTGAGGCCTCTTTCTTTAGCAGAGGCCCTGCTTTATGGGTCAAGGATCTTGCTGGCGAGAACTCAGATTGGACCCACAGAGATAGGCAGATCTCTGGGAAGGTCCCGCGATTCTAGCAGAGGACTGTAGGTGGGGGTCAGAGACCAAGCAGGTGGAAATTACGGTGGTCCCTCGTGTTTTGGTCCATTCTATTTGGTGTTTGGTATACTTCTTGTACTTTCATCGGAATGTCCTTTTTTAGATTGAGAAAGTTTTCCTCAATGATTTTGTTGAATATCTTTTCTGCACCTTTGAGCTGGTCTTCTTAGCCTTCCTCTATGCCTACTATTCTTAGGTTTGGCCTTTTCATGGTGTCGTACATTTCTGTATGTTTTGGGGTCAATTCCAAGTGTCCATATTAGTAATCAAGTTCTCACGATGGCAGGCTCTTCAACCTCTTAGTCTTACACACCTGTGTCACCTTCATGGGATCCTTTAGGAAGAAAATTTTTAGCAACCAAATTTCTCAACAGAACTGTCTGTGAAATGTGTAGCTAGTCACTGTGTGGCAGGGCATGTTTGACTTTAGTTCTATCTGAAACTCTGGCCAGAGTGTACACAATTACAGCTTGCTAGTCATGATTTGTCTCAAGCAAAACAGTCTCAAACTGGTTTTAGGTTGTTGTGTTCAGTCAAGTGGAAATGATGATGTGGGACCCCAACTTCTTCCCGGAGAGTTCAAAGATTGCTGTTAGGAATTGTTATTATTCCTTGTGGAAAAGTTAAACATCAATATTAATGTAAAATTTTCAAGTTTTAAGGTATGCTATGGGGAAAGGCAACAATCTTTCCTAGTAATTTTTGAAGATCATTAAGAATCTGGTAGCGATCTCTCCTGGTCTGTACTTTTTGTGGTCAAATTTTCTGTAGACATATTTTATATCCTAAGTAGTTGATAGACTCTCCTTTTTGTATTTTTTCATGTGCAATTTTCAATCCCCAGCAAGGTAAATCTTCCTTTACTTTCTCAAACATTTTTTCTAATATTTCTCCTTTAGAGTCAGCTAACAATATATCATCCTTGTAATGGTAGATCATGGATTGTAGAAACTGTTTATGAATAATTTCTAGCAGTTTTTGTACAAAATATTGACACAGGGTGGGGCTATTTAGCATTCCCTGTGGCAAAACCTTCCATTGATATCTCTTCACCATTGAGAATTATTGTAATTAGGTACCGTGAAGGCAAATTTCTCTTTATCTCATACTTGAAAAGGTATAGTGAAGAAGCAATCCTTTAAATCAATAACTATAATAGGCCATTCTTTAGGTATCAAAGAATGCATGGGAATTCCAGGCTGTAGAGAGCCTATTAGCTGGATAACTTTATTGATGGCTCTCATGTCTGTAAGCATTCTCCATTTACCAGATTTCTTTTTGATAACAAATACAGGAGAATTCCAAGGGCTGGTTGATTCCTCGATATGTCCAGCATTTAGCTGTTCCTGAACCAGGCTTTCTAAAGCCTCTATCTTCTCAGAGGTAATAGCTCATTGCCCTACCCAGACAGGTTAGTCTGTTAGCCATTGTAAGGGTAGGGCTTTTGGTTTCTCTGTTTGTTCAGCACTTGTATTTTATTTTGTACAGCCTTGATATTTGGTGTCTGTGTTGTATACTACTTTATAATATTTTTTCCAGCATCATGAGGTCATTTATGGTTCCTATCTAATAGTGGAGGAATGTTAATCTGTGTATCCCATTGCTGTAGTAAATCACAGCCCCATAAATTTATCACTACATCAGCCACAAATGGTCTCAACCTTCCTCTCTGTCCTTCTGGTCCTATACATTCAATCCATCTTGTGCTCTGTTTTACCTGGAGTCAGGGTTCCAATCTCTAAGAAATGAACATTTACCTCATACAGGGGCCAACTTCGAGGCCAAGATTTATTAGTTATGATAGTTAAGTTAGTCCCTGTGTCAACTATCCCATTAAACAATCTTTTATTCATCTTAACTATCAATCTAGGCCTTTGACTGTTTATAGAGGTTTGCCAAAATATACGATTTGATTTCTTTCTGTCATGTTTGATTCAACTTCTATCACTAGTTTGTCATCCAGAGTGGTATGAGTTTTTTCAATAGGCATATAATTTTCTTATTGTCCTGTGAGAGGTTGTCCTCCAATGTGACTGGGAATGTTTCGACCACATTTGATATGGGGGCCTTCGAGAGGCCCCCCAAGGACTTTCCCAATGGTAAAGGGTTTCCTTGCTTGTCTCTGGTCAATCTGCACTCATTTGTCGAGTGTTTGCCTTTGCCACACCTTCTACATAACCCAGAAGGCTGAGGCCTTCTGTTCGATTCATTCCTGGGAATGTTATTTCTAGGGATGCTTTGCCTACAATTTCTTTTTAGATGTCCTGTCTTACCACAGTTATAACATCTGACATGTTGATATCTCTTCAAACCTTTGGAGATGGCTTCTCCTACCCAAGCTTCTATGACATTATAGTTAAGACCTCTATTATCTTGATGTCTTCTCAGACCTTCAGATGGATTCTCCTATCCATGGTTCATTGTTATTGTCATTATAATCAATGTTGGCTGTATATAGAATCCATTCATCCAAGGGTGCTAATCAAAATTTTAAAGGCCAAAGCACTTGTTTGCATTGAGGATTCACATTCTCATAAGCTAAATATTCTATGAGTATTCACCTAGAATCTATATCTGCTACCTCTAATTGTACTGCCCTAGATAATCTTTCTTGAACCCTACTAAAGTGTTCTGTAGGTAGGTCCTTGGCTTACCTTGGTATAGGATTGTATCCTCTCCCCTAATTCATGAACCTTATCCCAAGCACTGAGAGCTGCTGTACTGCATAGAGACAAGATATGTTCATCATAGCAGCTTGGTTTTCTGGTTCAGCATGAATACCCTCACCAAGAATTTTATCTTTGGCAGCTTTATAACCATTCTTTAAGCCCTGAACTTCAAGAGCTTTTGCTTCCTCGGTCCATAAAGACCTCTATTCTAATTGAGAGGAGTTTTCAAGGACAGCTGATATTAATTGATCCCAATCCTTAGGGTTTACCTTGTTATTCCTTGCCCATGATTCTGTTAATTTCTTCACATATGGTGAGTGCATGCCATAAGAGACTACTGCTTCCTTTATACCTTTAAAATCTTTCATACGTATTGGTTCTCCATTGATAGGCAATGACACCTTTTTTGGGTGATTTTCCTTGCTGTTTTTTCATTAACTTTTACAGGAAAATCTCCCCTGACTCTAAAAGGTGTGGAAAACTTTAAGTCTTTTTTCATGCCCTGATACCTGTAGTTCTTCTTCTGATGTATCAGATTGAAGGTCTTCTAAAGCCTGAAATCTATTTCCCATTGTTTCTTTGAGTGTCTGAACTTCTTGCATCAAATAACTTTCTAGAGACTTCATTGCATCACTCATTTTTTACTTTCTCCAAATACAATGATTCCATGTTTTTAATATTCTCATCCTTGGGTAATTTCTGAATGGCATGTAAACTGCCTTCCAGAAACAATGTTCTATCTGCTAGATTGACATTATCCTCAGACATGGAAGAGATTCTATCATCTAGTCTTTCTATCTGATGATCCAGTTTTTTATACTTATCAGCAGCTTCCTCTGATCAGGAACGAGCTGTTTCTCCTAGCATGTTAATGCATTGCATTGTCTCTGTTTTGGTTATTGAGGCATCAGACATAGAACAAATTCTGTTTTCTACTTGGTCATTTTTATGCTGCATGTTTTGTATTCTACTTGTCATCTCTCCAATGCCATCTTCAGTATTCTGAATGTTTATAATCAATCTATATTTTGAATCCTTGTTACTAAGTCTCCTATGGTTTGTACAAATTCCTCATTATTTGTTCTAATCTCAAACCATTTCTTTAAGAATATCATGTTAATGATAAAACTCATTGATATAACAAAATAAATGTACATATTTTTCTAGTCATAATTTTCTTCTGCTAAAATTCTTTCTATATATGAAATAAAAGAATTCCTAAATTTCCTCCATTGTAAAATCATCTGCCATAGGTATGGAAAATTTTTCTCAGATATTAT